>NC_083348.1:42627446-42634946 GCF_019175385.1 Lycium barbarum | reverse complement strand
ATTATATTAGTAATTTCTATTATATTAGATATATTAGACTATTATATTAGATTAGTATTTGTTAGTGATCCCGACATAGTGGTCCTTTCTTCCGTGAGGAACTGTTGGCACCAGTCCTACATTTTGTCTCTGTGGACCGATGAGAAAGGGGGCTCGACAGGAAGAGGAGTGTACCATGAGAGAAGCAAGTAGGTCAACCTCTTTCAAATATACAACATGGAAGCAATGAGAAATAAATACAAATAGAAAAGGAAAGGGAGGAAATACAAAAAACAATAGAAGAGAAAAGTCATACAAAGTTATATACAAATCACTACCCCTTTTTTTGTATTTCCTTAGTTGAATTTCGGTTGATTAGGATGAAGTTCCTTAAAAACTTCCGCCTTCTTTAAAATATCCTGAACAGTTCCTGTATGTTGAGCCCCTTTTTCAAGGAAATATAAAATAGCAAGAACATTTAAATAAGTTTGATTCTTTATCGGATCATAAAAACCCACTTTACGACGATCTTTTCCTTCTCTTCGGGATCGAACATCAATTGCAACGATTCGATAGATGGCTCATTGGGATAGATGTAGATGAACAACACCCCCCCCCCCCCCCCCCCCTAAAAAGTCAAGGTATTTCGAATTATTTGTTGACTAAGTTCAATTTCTAGCTATGGGTTGAGGATTCAGCTATGCGGAATCATAATTAAGACTTGTTTATTATGGGGAATGTGTAGCGAAGTAAGATTTCTTAGGGTTTTGATATGAGTACTTTCTGTGTTAATGGGACAGAGGTGTAAGAAAGAGGATTTGGATAGACTAATCAGTTATTAGGAAGAGAAAATTTGGTACCTGCCGTGATTGTTAGGATTAGGTTGCAAATGGTAATGGGAGCGAATTTCGTATTCGGTCGTGAAAAGTTAAGTTGGACTTCGAAGTGACTATATGCTAGTGGTTGTGGGTTTCTTCAGGGCAAAAATTATCGGTTCTAGATCAGAAAGAAAGGTTACTTCTGATGAGTAGAGACTTAGGATATTGGGCAACTGTGGTCCTGGCCTTTCAGTATGACAGATGAGGTTGATTAGTGTCTTCGAGGTTAAGGGCAAAAGGTGAATTGTGAAATCAAGAACTAGTTAATTTGAGAGTTATGTTGCAGTCATACATGGTAGAATAGACATAAGGTTTTAGTGTTGAGCTGGTGTGTTTGGTTATGTTGTGAGCTAATGGAGCCAGTGGTTGACTAATAGAATGACTCTAGTGTTTGACAAGGGCGAAGTGTTAGTACTCCAGGAGTTATCGGGTGTTTTGGTTTGATAATTGGGACGTTCGAAGTGGTAAATCAATGATGAGGTTGAATTAATTTGTGTTGTGGAGAACTTTTGGGAATTTGATTTAAGGGGATTCGAGCAAAGACACCTTGGTGGAGATACATGGGGCATTAGTAGGACTTTGTATGTGATATGTTGGATTTAGAAAGTAATCAGTTTTAGAGTTGAGCGAGTTAAGGGAACTCTAAGGTGTAGAGTATGTGGCATACTACCGAGTGGCTTCGAGAAAAGGTCAGGAGATAGAGGTGTATGTGAACTGATAGAAATTGAGGAATTGAAGTGTCAAGGAAAGATATAGTTGATTAAGAATTGATAAGAATAAGGTACATCTTGGGGATTTCTTGGGTTAGTATGGATTGTGGTGTTGTTTTCTGGCATATTTCAGATATGGTGTGATTGTTGAGTAGCTTAAATAAAGAAGTCTACAGAAATGGATTAAGTGATATGATAGAGTTCCGTGAGGTTTCGTGAATAGCGACTAGTGAGAAGCAAATTTCAGGTAACCGATATGTTAAGGCTTATGGAAGTGGCTTGTGTGCTACACAGTTGAAAAAAAAATTCGTAACACTCTTCAGTGGATGAGTTAGTGTGGTTTAAGGGAAAGGAATTGTGGAAATCCCTATTATGTGAAGGCTAGAGTTATATTTTCGAGATGAGACCATATTCATGGTAGTGTATTATGTTGCAAGTAATATTGACTGGATAGCTTGGGTGAGCACTTTGGATATTAAGGATTCGGGAGTAATTGCGTGAGGTTTAGAGCGGTAGTTGTAAGATTTGATACATTCAAAATTGTTATGGGCATATCGAGGTGTTACAACGAGATATTCTATGGTTAAAGGGATATTATATGAGGCTACAGGTTTTGTGTCAAAAAGTTCAGGGTTGTATCGGATTTGCGTATCGAGTAAAGGTTGAGTAACATGAAGATTGAAATCATAAGGTATAGTTCTTCGGTACTAAGTTGACTACATAGGTAGGACTCAGATTTTGGAGTCGAGGGTGACAGATATGATTGATTATGCTTGAGGAAAAGATTAAAATTGGACGCCACGGATGTGTGATAGGACTGTGATTGGTTTCGGAAAGTTGGAGTCAATTCGAGTGGCTATCGGTGGTATTCAGGGGTTGTGCATTCATTACGGGTCAGGATTGTTAGATTAGAGCTTGATGGACTATGTTTATATTCCCAGAAGGACTTATGGGTCTCTTGGAAAATCACCCTCACGGATTCGATGAGTTTCAGTTCAGATTTGAGGTATGACAGGTTTTACCTAGCTTTATCAAGGTTGCGAGTGGACTTAATGATAATTTACCGAGAGTAGCTACTCGGAAAGATGTAATGGTTTATGTAGGTACTTGGTAATGATTTGAGGAGGCACCATGGTTGTGAGAGGTCT
The DNA here is from genome assembly GCF_019175385.1 of Lycium barbarum. NCBI lineage: Eukaryota > Viridiplantae > Streptophyta > Magnoliopsida > Solanales > Solanaceae > Lycium > Lycium barbarum. Next base: position 42,632,231 of record NC_083348.1, on the reverse strand, counting down.
TTAGAGTGGTCAGATGGTTTCCTACGAACTTGGCTCCACGAGGTATCAGTGGTATGTTTTTTCTGTATTGTGATTTGAAGGTCTAAGAAGACTTGAAATTAGAGAAGTCGGCTATGAGTAAGATCAATTTGATGGAATTTCTTAGAGTTGCTCCAATAAAGCAATAATTCTGTTCTGGCAAGAGTAAGTCATGGTTTCGGGCTTGTGTTTATGTTTTTCGAAGAAATTGTGGTTCGAAGAACGGCTTTAGATGGGTGAAAGAAAGGTTACCGGTTCAGAGTGGGCTATGATTGTGTCTATTTCTAAAGGGTTGTGTCGCTTTGAGAAAAGTTAGTGGGACCTATCGATCGCGTTTAGAGGTATGGTTATATCGAATTAGAGAATTTCAGTAGAAGCAATTCTTATATGGGGATCAACGGTGAAAGAAATTCGAGTGTGGGAAATATGAAAAATTGGGTCTTTTAGCTAAGTTAGAGAAAGATTTGACTGATAAGATGAACGAGCAGTGATTTTTGCGTACTTCATGCAGTGGAGGCTTTCTGTTATATCCCGTATTTCGCGTATTCGGATAATTCAAGATAATTGCGGGAAGTTAAGGGCAAGGCTATATTTTTTACATTGTTTAGCACATAAGTTGTTCATGAAAGTTTTGATGTGGAAATATTAAGAAAGGCTAGGGGTAAAAAGGGGAAATTCACAAGGTGGCTCATGCAAATACCAAGGAAAGTTTTGGGGTTAAAAGTGAATTATTGGGACTTAAAAGTCTTGAAAAAAAGGCCCATGTGGCCGTGCACTATGGGAGTGGGCCTTGGCCCAAATAAATGAATTATATATGTGTATATTACATGACTAATTAGTCATGTTTTCATCTTCATCTTTAGAAAAATCAAGAAACTTGGAGAGACCCAAAATAGAAGGCCATTCGACCATGCCCAACCAAACAAGAACCTTGGAAAAAAATTGATCAAAAATTATTTTCTTCTAGCTAAACAACCAATTGGAAGGTCCCTAGCAAAGTGGAGTGGTCATTGGAGCAAGTAAAACATTTATTCTTGCAAGCTACAAATTCTAGCCAAGTGAGAAGTTAAGGTAAAAAGGTAAGATTTAATTTCCTTTTATATGTTATGGATGATTGTGTATGTTGTAGTATGTAGAAATGGGTGAAATTCATGAAAATATGGTTGTTGTGTTGTGGCCGTGTATGTGTTGTATTGTGTAGGGATGATGAAACAATTTTATCTAGTATTTCGGTTGTTGTTGTAATGGAATCTATGATGAAAATGAAAATTTAATGATTCTAGTTGAAGTTGTAGTGGTTGGAGAGTTGTTTTAGAAGCTAATGTGATTTTAATATAGTCTTCTTGCATTTATGGAAAGTAATGTTGTTAGTGCATGAATTGTTGGTGTGGTTCATGAATTTGAAAGAAGGAAATGTGTCGCTAATGTTCTTGTTGAACTTGAAAGGTTTCGGGTAAAGGGGCATGTTGGTTGGATTGTTTAGAATATTGTGCCGATTGTTTGAAGTGTTCTTGAATATTGTTTGAAAGGTTTCGGATTAGTACTTGAATATGTGAGCAATTATGAATTGAATATAAATGGAACACCGTTGAAGTTTGTAGAAAGAAGTTGCTAATGTTGGAATGCGTTTTGAATTGATTGTTGATATTGTTAGAATGACTGTTGGTATTGTTGTTGACAATTTGGCCGAGTTGAATTCTCGGTGTTGTTGTATTTACAGGGGAAATGTGTCACGACCCAACCCCGTAGGCCGCGACTCGTGCCCGAATAGGACACCTTACGTACCCGATAATCCCAAACCAACTTGTGAACTAAATACACATATATAAAAGCCAAACGGAATCGCAAACTATCGTACATAAGCAGATGTAGCGCACGAAAGCCGATAAGGCCGTCATAAAATACATATTCCCAGAACATATATAGACAACCCACATATATGTCCACAGACCTCTACGAACAATAATAACAGAAACATAAGACGGGACAGGGCCCCGTCATACCCCTGAATAAGCATATACATATGTGATAGAAAAGTCTATACCAAAATGTGGCTCCGGACAAAGGAGCACCCCAAAATAGCAGAGCAGATATCCTAAGCGGGCGGAACTCTGAAGCGGGTATCTGTACCTGCGCGGCATAAAACGCAGCCCCCCGAAGAAAGGGGGTCAGTACGGAATATGTACTGAGTATGTAAAGCATGGAGTACAGTAAACAAGATCATAACCGGAATAGAAAGTACAGAAAATGAGTGCAAAGTCCAAAATATCAAAATACCCACTTACAAAACATAAATAATGCATGCAGAAACATATGCCAAATCCGGCCCCAATACGGGACTCGGTGAACAGAACGTGGCGCCACCCCGCAACTGGCGCCACAACACATCATACTTCGGAGTAGGGAATAGCTCCGTAACATATCATAACATATCAGATGGCCATATCATATTATATCATATTACCAACATCAGAACATAGATGTACATGGCACATCATACTCCGGACCCATGTACATGTCATACCTGCCCCCTCACATCGAGGCACGGCGAACAATGCAGTAGAATACGCTTGATAACAAATCCTGGCCCGGGCTTAGTGGGGGAAACATTGAGGCATCCACGAACGGAGTAGTGAGAAACTAAATGCAATAAAAATATCATATATTCCCAGAGACTCAATGAGGCATATCGAATGACAAATCGAAATGATGAAATCGGACAGAATCATAGTAAGCATATTTCGGATGTCATAACGGGTTGCGGAGGCATAATCTTTCTGAGATCGTTTCCAAGTTCCAAAACAGTTTATAGGACTTAATAGGATATTTAAAACCATTTTTTTATTTAATAGCTAGAGGAGTAGTTAAAACATTTCATTTTATATTACTTGAAAATAAGACAATAGTACCATAAAGGACAAAGCGGGAATAGTGGGGCCCGCCTCGGGTCAACCGAGGTGGCGGACACAAATTATGTATAATAAACTTTATGGAGTCCCTTATGAGGGTTTTAAGGTAATAGGACTTTATTTACACAAGTTCTAAGTATTTAGACAACTTCCTAACCATTTACAACAAAATTAGTTCAATTCCACTAAATGGAAAAAGGGCAAATTTAGACGCGGATTCCGAAGAGTAGAGTAGTCCCCGAGGTCCATATTCAAACCTAATACATCTAGGACATGCCAAGAGAAGAAAAGGGGAGCTTTACATACCTTTCTTGCCTTTTGCGCTCGCCAAACCTCAAATCCCGTTTCGTCCAAAACCTACAAATGGTCACATTTACCAAATGTTACTATAAGACTTTTGGCATCCCATCTTGAATTAGTACTTGTCTACCGAAATTTCGGCAGCACCTCCCCTATAAATACGACACCCCAAGAATTCAACTCGGCCAAAACAATCAACAACAACCCAACAACAACATCAACAACAACAACAATCATTATATAACACAATATAGCATAACTAGTCCTCTTTCCAACATAGTGTCATAACCTTCATTCCGACTTCCCATTTCCAAACCAAACTCAATGTTTTCATATTCATGACTAATCAAGATCATTACAATATAATTCGGAAGCATTTCATATCCCTTCTACAAATATTCACGAAATATACAAAATATACCAACTTTCCACCGAAGCCATAATTCATTCAAAACTTCTAATCTTCTACATTCCATTTCTATGCCAACTTAGACCATTTTGCCTACATTTGCATTGCAAGGATCTTAACAACACAACTAGCATATTAAACAACATTAATTCATTTCCATTTCAATTTTCATATCCACACGGCTAACACCTATATTTCCAACTTCAACCAAATTCATTCAACTTTCACTTCCAATATAAATTCCATCATAACCACAACTAGAATACAACATAAAATTCAACTCATCACACTTATACATTAACACACACACACGGCCACACATACATATGCACACCCACTTTGCAAACTTCCATATTTCCATAGTTTCTACTCATTTCCATATACTACAACACAAACAAACCTTCATACATATAAAAGAGGATGAAATCTTACCTTTTTCTCTTAACTTCCCACTTAACTAGAATCTTGAACTTGCCACAAAGGATGGTTTTCTTGCTCCAACGATTACACCACGTTAACGGGGACTCTTGAATTAGTGGGAATACTATGAGAAACAAATTTTTGGGGCAAGATTTTTGGTCTTGTTTTTCTCTCCCTCTTGGCCGAAACCCTCTCTATCTCTTTGCTCTTGTTTCTTTCTTTTCTCCTTAGGTTATTTCTTGAAGCTTTTAAATGAGTATGACTCATATATACCCCTTTAAATAATTATCACATGGAAATTAATAAAATCAAATGGGCCTTGGCCATGTTGGCCGGCCACCCTGATAGCATCCATGGCAGCTCAGAATTATTGAAGGACGTGGATGAAGATTTGGAAGTTCCAAGAAGACCCATGACAAGATCTCAAACGAGGAAATTGCAAGACATGCTTAATGGGCTGCAATCAACAATTCAAAAGTGTCTTATGATGGAAGAAGAGCTCCAGCCCAATTCAGATTTTTTTCTCAAGTCTTACACTTATTTGGAGGCCCAAATTAAAGTCCAAAGTGAGATGGAATGAGGTCCAAATCAGCCCCAAAAGAAGAAGTTTCCAGCAGCCCAAAATTAGCCCAAATATTATTATTTTTCTAGAATAAATATTTAATTGTTGTTTTAATCTATGTTGACTTGCATTGGTCCAAGTGTGGGTAGTCTTCTAGGTTGTTTTTT
>NC_083348.1:42330039-42626946 GCF_019175385.1 Lycium barbarum | reverse complement strand
TTGAGCTTTGCCTTTCGCCTTTGTTGTGAGTAAACCGGTTAGCGGCATACCTGCTGTCCTGTTTAAAGAAAAACCTATATCCACAGAAAAATTATGAGTTTCCTAATAAGTTGATTAGCATCGTTGTCTTCCCGCCTGGTGTCTCCTCTTGATACTCCTTCAAACCCTCTTGGGCTCGGTATTTCGAGAGATGTTTCTGGGGATGTAATTATGCTATTTTTTTTGAAAATTTAGAGTAAAAAATTTATAAAATGTATGTTGCTTTTTCCTTAAAAAAATGTTTGTTTGATTTTTTATGTGTCATGACGTGTGTTTTCTTCGAACAAGGTCTTCCGATTCTTCCCGGAGGTATGATTGCTGACTTTTCCGCTGATAGAATTTTTAAGATCTTTCTCAAAAAATTTGCCTCGGTTTCAGGATTTGCTCTGAGTGACCCTTTCTTTGTCTTGTTATGCAGGAATTTTGGAGGTTCCCTAAAAAATTCTGCCTCAGTGTATTGCTTTACTTTGTCTCTTTCCTTGTTGACTGTTTCTGATCTGTCTGATTCTTGTCCTGACCCTTACAAGCTTGATCCTGGTGACTTTTCCTACATTATTGTCTCTGTGGTTTCCTAAGGGTTTCTTGGTTTTTCTTTTATGATGACTGAGCTCGAGAGCGCCTACGTATCCTGTCGCAGCAGGAATTCAAGTCGAATGTAGTTCGGACTAAACTAACTGAGTTTTTGTTTTACTAATAAAGTAACCGGGTCCGCTATGGACTTCCTACATATACCGTTGTGAGGAAATCAGGTCATTGCGTAGTTCATTACATAGATGATTCATTTTTTTCCTATTCTATACAGAGTACAATTACAAGCAAAAGGTACGATTACAAGGAAATAACAATGCGATTACAAGCAAATGGAATCCTAAAGTACTATCTCTTGAGCGTGTTTGTATTGATGGCTTTAGGCCACTCTTGTCCGTCCATCTCAGCTAGGACTACGACTCCTCCTGAGAGTACTTTCCTTACCATGTAGGGTCCTTTCCAGTTTGGCGCAAATTTTCCCTTATATTCCTCTTGGTGAGGGAAGACTCGCTTGAGCACGAGCTGTCCGATTTGGAAAAGTCAGATTCTGTCCTGCTTGTTGAAGGCTCGATACATCCTTTGCCTATACAACTATCCGTGGCGAAACGCCACCATTCTCTTTTCGTCTATCATGGCCAGTTGCTCATAATGATTTTTGACCCATTCTGCATCTTTCAGCTCTGCTTCTTGGATGATCCTAAGTGAAGGGATTTCCACTTCTGCGACTATGACCGCTTCTGTACCGTAAACGAGGAGATATGGGGTTGCTCCAGTGGAAGTTAGGGTTGTCATTCTGTACCCTAACAAAGCATAACGCAACTGCTTGTGCCAATTCTTTTAGTTGTCGACCATTTTTCTCAGGATTCTTTTGATGTTCTTGTTTGGCAGGTTCTACAGCTCCATTCATCTTTGGACGGTAGGCAGTAGAGTTTTTGTGGGTAACCTTGAATTGTTCACAAATGTCCTTCATCAAATAGCTGTTCAGATTGGCACCATTGTCTGTGATGATGGATTCTGGCACACCGAAACGACATGTTAGATTATTTTTGATGAAGTCGGCCACGACCTTCTTGGTCACTGATTTGTGGGAAGTCCCCTCCACCCATTTAGTGAAGTAATCGATGGCGACTACGATGAAACAATGTCCATTGGAGTCCGGAGGCTCGATGGGTCCTAGATGTCCATTCCCTATGCCACGAAAGGCCAGGGCGAGCTCATTGCATGTAATTCTTTGGGGGAACCTTGATCAGATCCTATGTATTTGACACTAATGGCACTTTTGTACGAATTTACAGGAGTCGTGCTCGTCATCCAGTAATATCCTGTCCTCAGAATTTTCTTAGCAAGGGTGAATCCATTCATGTGCGGTCCGCATGCCTCTGCATGCACCTCTTTTAGCAATTTTGTAGCCTCCTCAGCATCCGCACACCCGCGTAACCCAAGGTCAGAGGTCCTTTTGTATAGCACTTCTTTGTTAAAGAAAAACCCATTAGCCAACCTCCTGATGCTCTTCTTTTGATTTGCTGAGCTCTCTGAGGGATACTCTCCTTTCTCCAGGTAGGCCTTGACATGGGCGCAGTTAGCCTGTTCCTCTCTCAGTGTGATCTCTAACGAATCAATGTGAGTACTCTCAGGGTGCTGGATCATAGATACTAGCGTAGCCATTGCGTCTGCAAACTCATTCTGAGCCCTTGAAGTATGCCGGAAGTTAATACTCTTGAATCTCCCGCACAATCTCTGTATCAGATTCACATATGGGAGTATCTTATCATTTTTGGTTGCCCAATTTCCTTTCGCTTGATTTATGAGCAAATCGGAGTCCCCGATTACCAACACCTCATGTATGTTCATGTCCAACGCCATCCTGAGGCCGAGGATACATGCTTCATATTCCGCCATGTTGTTGGTACATCTGAAGTTGAGCTTTATGGCCATCAGATAGTGTTGTCCTTTTTCTGATATTAACACAGCCCCGATGCCTGATCCTTTAAAATTGACTGCTCCATCGAAAAACAGTCTCCTGCCTGAGTATGGTTCTGCCACCTTTTCGTCCATAGCTATCACTTCCTCGTCTGGAAAAAAAGTTCGTAATGGTTCAAGTTCGTCATCAACGGGACTTTCTGCCAGCAGGTTAGCTAGGGCTTGTCCTTTGATTGTGTTACATCTTAGAATTTCGAGTCTTTTTCATTATAAGTAGACTAACGCAAGCCTAAAGTGGACATGAAGTCCTTGTAAGGTTAAGGGGAGTATTTGGTAACTTTAAGTGCGTACCTTAAGATTTTGGAGTCATATGAATCGGTGGAATTGAGTTCGTCGAAGGAAGTAGAATTTGAGTCATGCTTTGGGAAGATTTTGCATCGATTGAGTTATACCTTGTTTAGCAATGTCTTCAGGGGGAGCTATAGGGCCCCTTAGATGGTTAATGAAGTGTTACACAAGTGCCAAGAAGGTTTCATAAGGATTGGAAGTCAAACGAATCGAAGGGAGTAACTTATCGGAAAGGGACTGTTTAACGAACCGTAGGGTGTTTGACAGCCCATCAAATGGTGGAGCCACCATCGTGAAACGGTCACAGTGAGGCCTGTTTGGATAGGCTATTTGATAGTCCATTTGACGGACCGCAGGAAGTTTGACGGTCCGTCAAAGTGGACGTCAAAATGGCAGATGGAATTTTAAGTGACGCTTTATATATTTCGTTTTACCTCATTTGGGATCATTATTTCGCCAAATCAGATCCTAGAGCTCTCCAAAACCCTCTTCCCAAGTCTATAAACTAATCCATGCTAAATCCAAGAGAATCAAGGGATTCAAGTGTTAAGAAGCTTACTAGGGTTTGTGAAGCTCAAGCTTTCCTTTGGTGTTGATGTTAGAGACTTCACTTTGGTGGAGTAAGTTGATCCAACGCTTGTTCTTGTGTGATTAAGGTAAGTTTTTACATGTCTTGCATATAGTTAAGTTGTTGGATTGTTGTGCCATTTGGTTGAAGGAAGAAAAATGAAAATAGAGTTCAAGTATGAATTTGAGGATATTATGAGCTATAAGTTAACTTGAATTACAATTCTTGGCATGTTATGAGTATAATCTTGTTGTGGGTAGTACTAATGATGTTGAGGAAGTGTTGTATACAAGTGTATATGGGGTTGTGTTGAAATTGTTATTATGAGTGATTATGAAAAGGAGCTGTGGGGATTGAATGAAGTCTCTTAATTATTGTATTGTTAATAATGTCGTCATTGATTGGGAGTAGTTTTGGAATTTCGTAGAAGTAGATGAAATAGGGGAAATGCCGCCCAATTTTCATTAGCTCACGAATTATACTAGTTTGGACTTAAGAGTGTCTTTGAAACCTAACCATGGTATGAACCCTCTTGAATGTAGATCCTTCGAGCTTTGGAGGGGAACGTTAAGTAGTTAAGAAAACATAAAGGTATGTAAGGCTAACACTTTCTTTCTTAAGGCATGATTCCTTGTTGTGAACCAATACATGATATCCATAATATTCCTATTCTTAGAAATGCTAAGAGCTCATAATTTTCAAGGTTCTCATGATATTATTGATAAATGTTCTCTATGATGATGATGATTATGATGATTCTATAATGGAAATCGGAGGTTCACCGACCTTATGTCACTCCGATAGAGTCGTAAAGTTTCCTTTGGATTATCATGTATACTATCTACATACTTATGTATCTTCTCACACCGAGCCGCGCTATAGTCGGCCGGGTACGACACCTATTGTGCACACCACTATAGTTGGGTACGAATAACACCAAGTCCCATTATGGCCTGGTACGTTATGATAATGATGCTATTTATATATGTACATATGTATACGTATGGAAGGTCTTCTTTAGAGAAGGGGGTAAGTAAATGTGATGTAACATCTTAAGAGGTATAAGTGGCTCTTCTATCTTATGATACCCTTCATGTTTTTATCGTGTTATTACTTATGCCTTACATACCCAGTACATTGTTCGTACTGACATCCTTTTATTTGTGAACGCTGCGTTCATGCCCGCAGGTGGATAGGGAGACAAACTCGACCCTTAGGCTGCTTTATCAGAGATTTTCCAGAGGAGCTCCATTTGATTCGATGTTTCAGCCGTTAGTACTATTATTTTGTGTATTATATGGGCATGGCGGGGCCCTGTCCTGCATTTATGATGTTACATACTCTTACTAGAGGCTTGTAGACAGTCGTGTATAGGTAGATGTCTCTCAGCCTTGTCGGCTCATATTTTTTATATCATTTTGATAGCCTTGTCGGCTTATGTATATATATGTGGGCATAGTTCATAATGTTGATATAAAAGTGCCTTAGCCTGATGAAATTGTATTATGGATGCATAGGAATCGTCAGTTAGCCATGTGGCTCAACTAGATATGATTGTGAAAGTATGGTGAGAGGTGCCCGGTGGGTTAGCTCCGAGTGCCCGTCATGGCCCTCCGGTTGGGTCGTGATAGATTTCCTTTTGCGCTACGTATATGATGTCAAATTCGCTCAGTAGAATCTGCCATTTAGCCAATTTTCCTACGGGCTTAGGTTGCCAAAAAATTTATCGTAGTGGATCCATTCTGGATATGAGGTATGTGGTTAACACCGATAGGTAGTGTCTCAGCTTTTGGGCAATCCAGGTCAAAGCATAATAGGTTTTCTCTACGAGCGTATACCACGCTTCGTAGGAAGTGAATTTCTTGCTCAAATAGTAGATGGCATGTTCCTTTTTGCCCTCTTCATCATGCTGGGCGAGCATGCACCCAAAAACACTTTCTGATACGGACAGATATAGTAACACAGTCTTGCTGGGGCGGCACCATGATGAGAGGGTTAGAAAGGTATCTCTTGATCTTGTCAAATGCCTCTTGGCATTCTTCTGTCCAATTTATGGGCACGTCCTTCTTGAGAACCTTAAGGATTGGCTCTATAATCACAGTTGACTGGGCTATGAATCGTCCAATGTAGTTTAACCTTCCTAGGAAGCTCATGACTTCTTTCTTGGTCTTGGGAGGCGATAATTCCTGAATTACTTTAATTTTCATAGGATCTACTTCAATACCCCTACGACTAACTATGAATCCTAGCAACTTACCTGCAGGCACTCCAAATGCGCACTTTTCAGGGTTCAGCTTTAGATTGAACTTGCGAAGTCTGTCAAAGAACTTACGCAAGTGCACGGTAAGCTCTGAGCTTTCCCTTGATTTTATGATGACATCGTCCACATATACTTAAATCTCTCGATGCATCATACCATGGAATAGGGTAGTCATAGCTCTCATGTATGTGGCGCCAGCATTTTTGAGGCCGAACGACATTACCCTGTAATGGTAGACTCCCCAAGGGGTAATAAAGACTGTCTTTTCAGCGTCTTCTTCGCTCATGAGTATTTGATGGCACCCGGCTAAACAATCCACGAATGAATGCAACTCATGCTTGGTGCAGTTGTCTATTAGAATGTGGATGTTTGGGAGAGGAAAGTTGTCTTTCAGACTAGCCCGGTTGAGATCTCGATAGTCCACACAGATTCGAATCTTTCCTTCCTTTTTGGGTACTGGCACTATATTGGCCACCCAAGTGGGGTAGGACGTCACCTCCACTATTCCAGAATTGATTTGTGTCTCTACTTCGTCCTTTATCCTGATACTCATGTCTGGCTTAAATGTTCGTGTCTTTTGCATGACTGGGGTTAAACCCTCATTGATGGGTAATATGCGGGCCACTATTTCAGTGCTCAATCCTGGCATATCCGCGTATGACCAGGCGAAGATATCGACATATTCCTTCAACAGAGTTATGAGCTCTTCTTTTTATGGAGCTCCCAAGTGAACACTGATTCATGTCTCCTTGACAACCTCTTCATCACCGAGGTTGATCACCTCAGTTTCATCCATATTTGGCTTCTTATTATCTTCTAGGTCTTCCAACTCTTCTACCAGTCGCTTTGGCATCATTGTCGATTCATCGCACTCCTTGTATTCCTCATTCATTTCATGACACGTCATGACATTTTCGGTTGTTTTATTATGGTTACTACTAAAAAGGCGAGGCAAAGTAAAGTTAGGTTTATTATTGTGTTACGCATAGTTAGTTAGAAAATTTTCATTATTATTATCTAGTAAAGGTAGCAGTTTATGTAGATCGAGCCTTTTCATTAATTCAAGAGTAATTGATTATAAACTGTGGTCCTGACTCAGAACAACGTCGGACCATTTCCATTTTTACACATCATGAAGTAATTTAGAAAAGGCGATCATTCGGGTGTCAGCCGATGTCTCCGTTTTTAGCAAAAGGTTTTAAGAAAAATCCTTCTCTCTACCGCGGAGCCAAAAGAGGGCTGGATGTCCAATTATTCAAGCACTCTCCTGGCCTTAGATTGTGTATGGTGAGCGTCTCCTGACTCTCTTTAATAATAGTGTAGCATCCCTCTTCTTGGAACATCGCCTCGAGACCCCCATCAGTTTCTTCTTCATTCAGCATCGACATCTTTCTGGGAAATGACTGGTACAGACCCGCAATCGAACGAGGTAAATGTCTTGTTCTGGGTTCTCTCTTGATAGCCTTTGTGAGCTCGTCTTTACTGGGAGCATACCCTAGACTCAAGTGGTAATTTTCTTTTAGGATTGGCACAGGCTCTATTATCCCTTCGAGGTCCCTTCCTAGACCTTTTCCTGTTTCAAAACCACTTCTCAGCATAGTGGAAGCAACCATTTTGTAGACTACTGGCATAGGCTTATTGACCTCTTCTTCCACATGAGTGGCTCCAACGTATTCCACCCCATGAAAGTTGGAGAAATGTGGACTCCCCTCGATCACAGGAATGATGTTATAAGGATACTTCTGAATATCCTTCTCAGCTGCCACTAAAATTTCCTGTCCCTGCTATTCAAATTTTATGGCCTGGTGTAGAGTTGATGGGACTGCACCGGCGGAGTGTATCCAGGGTCTTCCCAGTAGCATATTGTAATTGGTCGTGATCGCCATGACTTGGAATTCGACTGTGAAAGAGGCAGGTCCAACTTGGATCTGTAGATCTACTTCTCCCAGGGAGTCACTTTAGGACCTATCAAGCCCGCTGGCGTTCGTCCCGCTCTGGCAGATTTTTCTCATGTCATAATCGAGTTGTGTCAATGTAGTTATGGGACAGATACTGAGCCCTGATCCATTGTCTACAAGAACCCTCCCTATTGGTTTACCATGGCACTCGACAGTGATGTTAAGAGCTCTGTTATGGGAGGTTCCTTCCATTGGCAACTCCTCTTTTGAGAAGATTTTGTGTTCTGCAATGATGTGGGCTACTAACCCAGCCAAGTCTTCGCTGCACGTGCCAGCTGGTATATGTGCATCATCCAACACTCTCATAAGAGCCTGCCTGTGCGATGAAGAGCTGGCTAGTAGTGATAACACCAATATTTGCATTGGTGTCTTCTTTAAGTGCTCAACGATGGAGTAGTCTTTTGGTTGCATGCTCCGCCAGAAGTCCTCAGCTTCTACTTCAGTTATTGCCCTCTTTTGGGTGTTTTCTCTCCTTATAGCGTTCTGAGCTAACTCTTCAGGAGTATAACACCTCATCGAGCGTGTCATGCCTTGAGCCATGGGCTGCTTGTACAGTAATTAGCTCTTTGGGTGTGAGTGCACTTTGTTGTGCTGCCTTTGCTACCACGAGTGCTGGAATCAAGGTCCTGGTACTGGGATCAAAACCTTGAAATTGGGGGGGCTATTGGAGTGTGAGGGAGGCTACTGTTTGTTCTAGGGATTCGACTGCTTTAGGGACCATTGCTCTACAAAGCTTCCCAGTCCTTATTTCTCTCAATCATGCGGACTCCGTTATTTCCATGATATGGTAACGGGTTTGTGTTCACATTGGGAGCTGCGGTTTCCAAAATGATTTCCCTTTTGTAGATCAGATCTTGAATTTTGTGCTTGAGATTTATGCAGTCTTCTGTGCTGTGCCTATTTCCTCCCGAATGGTAAGCACAAGTCTGATCAGCCCTGTAAGATTTGTTCCCTGTCTGTGCTGGTTTTGAGGGGACCTTCTGGATCAAACCTGTGGGCAATATCCTTTCAAAGAGCTGAGCTCTAGGATCGAGGAGTGTTGTGAATTCTCTTATTGGCCTCCTCTCGAAAGCAGGATGTGGAGCATTGTTTGCCGGGGGTGGTGGTTGATTTTTGTAATTCTAAGGTGGTTGATATGCTTGTGGTGGATTATTTGGTAGTGGGTAGTAATTTTGTTGAGGTAGTGTTTGGTAAGTGGGAGTGGACACACGGACACTGGGCCGAGCCGTGTAAGCTGGTACAACGGTGGTGAAGCTTGGTTTTGCATAATACACATGTGTTGGATAATTTATAAAGGGTGTAGTTATGTGAGAGGATTGTGGTTCTTTTGGGCTTGGGTTCGGAATGTGGGATATGCTTGTCACGTCTTCTTTCTTCTTGCGAAAGATTCCTGCAGTAGCTTGTTCAGATGCCTTGTTAAAGACACTAACTATTTTCTCGGATTTAAGACATCTTCTATGGCCTCTCGCATTTTGACCAACTCAGCAAACGACCTCCCAGCCATGAACAACATTCTGTCATAGAAATCAGGCTCCTGGGATCTAATGAACATAGAGACTAGCTCTTTCTCACACATCGGTGGCTGCACACGAGCTGCCTCGGCCCTCCACCTGCCAGCAAACTCCCTGTAGTTTTCTGTTGATTTCTTTTTGAACTTTTCAAGGTAATAGCGTTCGAGTACCGTTTCGACATTAAAGCAAAATCTCTCCATGAAGGATTCTGCCATGTCCTCCCAGGTGTGCCATTGACGCATATCTTGAGTTGTGAACCACTCAGTTGCTTCTCCGATTAGACTACGATTGAATAGTTGCATAATCAGAGGTTCGTTTTTCTTTACTCCGACCAATTGGTCGTAGTAGGATCGGAGGTGTGCCTTGGGATTCCCTATCCCGTTGAAAATCTCAAATTTTGGGATTTTGAACCCTTCTGGTAAGTTCAAATCTGGATGCATGCACAAGTCATTATATCTTAGTCCTGTAGCCTTCCTTGCAATCTTTTTGGATTTCTCCAGTAATTCCTCCATCTTCTTCTCCATATCTTTTTCATGCTTATCCTGCTCGACCCTCCAGGCCTTTTCCATTTCTTCATAATGATCTAGCTATTTATGCCCTGAGGAGAATTCATTTGGGATGTTGGGAGTGAAGAATGATGCTTGGTGGGTGGTATTGTTGAGCCCTAGTGGTGGTCTAGCCAGTTGGTGGAGCTGTAGCACGTATTTGCTGAATTGATGAAAACCGGCTGAGGAACCTGGTAAGAATGGACTGAGTGAGTGGTCCCTGGGATTTGAGTGTATTTTGTTGGTAGAGGAGTGTTGTAGGAAAGACCAGCGTGGTTTGGGTTAGTGGATCCTAGTGGAGGTGGGATGTTTCCTAGTGGGTATATAGGAAAGTGATCGGGTATTAGGGAGCTCAGTGATGAGAATGGAGGAGGAGGCCTTCTTTCCTCTGTCAAGGCATCCTTGTCCGCACTTGTTGCGTCATTCCTAGCTACCTTTTCTTGGAGGACCGTAACAGCAGTCAGTAATGTTACAATCACATCTTCTTGAGATGATACTTCTTGTGGGTCTTAGGCATCTTCGTCACAGAGAGCAAGCTCATTTCTGTTATGTTGTGTACCAGTCATCTTCTCTTTTCCTTTATCCGAGAGGGATGCTAATGCGGCTTTGGATCTTGTGAAGTATGCCAGCTTTCAGTACTACGCTAATCGGCTTCATTCTATAAGACAAAAATAACTCAACGGTAGATAAAGTTAGTTACTTATCACAAAATATAAAGGCAAGATATCAGATATTGTTATTTAAAGCGCACATAACACATAAGTCATATATTAAAGCTTGAATACTTTTTGATCCTTTGTTCTAAATGTTCGGATGTTTATGGGTCTTTGATGTTTGGGTGAAGCTTAGTTTAATGGGATTTATGGTCGACTTACTTTGGCAAACCCTTTCCCGTTACAAAATAAATGGGGGGAATTATAATTTATATTGTGTAGGGGCCGAGTAGACTGCCTATGTATCCTACCAAGGGAAATCAGGCCCTATCGTAGTTCGTTTTACAAAAGAAAGATATATGTACTCTCTAAATATCCTTTACAGACATCCCCAGAACAGGCCCGGCTAGGGCTTCTCGCATATCCCTCCATAGAGACGTCAGGTCGGCGCGATTCCTTACAATATTTATGGGGGACGAGGTAACTTTTTATGTGTAAAAAATGGGGACACCTAATATCTACCCAAAATAGTTCCGCGAGTCGCTTTCCTTACAAACTCGCTCTCTCATTTTCCTTTCCTCTTAGTATTGTGGTGGGAGGATGACTAAAATCTCTCATGTACTGATCTTATGCTCGAGTTCGAGCTTGAATGCATGGCACTCTTCTATGTCATGCCCCATAGCTCCTGTATGATTTCCTGTTAGGCCCCAATGGTGCAGGCTCGTGGACTGGTTCCATAGGTCTAATCTTTCTAAAAGTAGCCAGAGTTGAGAAGATGCGGGTGTATGATTCCTCGAAGACTGTGAAATCATATCGCCAAATTTGGGTACTAGTGGTGACTCCTTCTCCAGGGATAATAGGGTCAAGGACTAGTAAGGTGTGTGGCCCCCACAAAGTCCCAATGATCCTATCATCAATCAAGCTACATATTCTTCTCTGTAACCCCAGACACTCATTCAGGATACGACCCGCCTGGTCGCGGTGAAACGGGCACCTTTTGTATGGGCACACCAACTCTGGCAGTGGTAACCTAGCCCTAGTGATGCAAGACACTCCCGTGGCAAGCATCCTTTCATATACCTCCTTACAGGCGATGGGGCTTGGGGCCACTCTGAATGGGGAGGAATGGGCTTTTAAGGCTATGCCCTACCAGGCGGGTTTGAAAGGGCCTGCCCTTCCAAATTATCTGATGCTATAGTAGAGTTTGCAGGTACCAACATAGGTGAGGGTGCATAGAAGTCAGATCCCCTGTTGGTTGGGGCATAGGAGTCAGATTCCTCATTCGTATCGTTCTCTTCTTTTGCAAACTTGGGAAATATCTCAAATGGTTCTTCTTCTCCCTCAGCCTCTATGTCAACAGGCTCTAATTCTTCTTCCTCTATATTGGGCTCTTCTTCTCCCTCTTCTGGTTCTTCTTCCTCGGTGGGTTCGGAGGCTTGCTGTTGAGGCTTCGACCCTTCTTGTGGGTTTGATTCTGTCACCCACGGGTCTTATCTAGCTCATTGGTTTTCATTTACTCCTTCCGGAGTCCCCTGTCTAGGCGTTATAGGCCTCTTTTCTAAAGGTATATAGTTCAACACTAATTCCCTCACTTCTTTCGGGACATTCCCATAATATTGCTCCTGGGGTATGCCTTCTGGCCGGTTTCCAACCATCTCCAGCAATCTGTCCACTTTCCCTATTTTTCTCCCTATAACCTGGAAGTGTTTCTCCATTTGTAGTACCTTATCTCTAAGTATCTCAGCCATCTCTCCCAGAGTTCACATTTCTTGTTCTCCTTGGTTTGCCATTGTAATTCAATCTTCAGTCGAGATAGATTCGGGTAAGTTTTAATGCTTTGTGGTTTTTCTATTAGGTACGTAGTTTAGATCATCGAATCAAATGTAATCAAGCTTTAATATATGATAACACACACAACAAATAGGCATGTGAAGCACGTAGCAGGCATTCATGTAATTTGCAGATATTTATAATACTTGAGTTCCTAAGGCCTTTTTGAGTCAAGGCTCTCTTAATCACTTGAAACATGCAAGTGCCATTTATGAAGATGAACCATTGCCCCAAAAACGTCATCATAATTTAATAAATAATAATAAAATATCTTCCCTGAACGGATTACAAAGATGATGAAGCCGACATGGGGCTAGATATAAAGCAACAAATCAGTAGGGCTCTCCTCGAGCGGCTGATGCCGAGGACTAGCTTGTATTGGCCTTTTTGACCTTCTGAAGGGTGGTCTGAATCAGAAGTCGTGCTTGGTACATCTCCATCCTAATTATCACCGGATCTGTTTCTCCTAAAATCTTGGCCAAATGCTCATTTGTGCTTTCCAAGCATTATTCCAAACGTTCTTCTTCCCGGGCATTGTGAGGAAGTGTGGGCCCTGGTATGGATGCACGGGCCAAGTGTCCCTGTAGCCATTCATAATACCCTGGGTCACACCCTTCCTCGAACCTATCTGGAGCTAAAGTATCTGTGCCCCAACTAACGCGACTATTCCATTCTCTGAGGATCATCCCGGCGTTCTTGGTCTTCTGCTTTGTGTGCTCAATGATGAACTGCTCAGGATTTCGTACTTGAGGTATCACTTACCAAATTGCCTTAAAACCCGAGATGGATAATAAGGACGGATTCCTCGAACCCCTACTAATGGCACAAAGGGACAATTCTTACCCCGAACCACCATAATTTCGGATATGAAGTCGGGAAATATCCACTGGACCCTATCTTCAGTCAGCTTCTCAAAGAAGCTGGCCACGCCCCTTTGGACATGTAACCAAAGATCGGGCAATAATTTGTAAGGTGGTTTATCCTGTTTTGGTTGCCTAGATACTGGACTTCTTTAGCCATGTTGATGTGTTTGATAATCTACCATAGTAATAACATGCTACATCCTTGGAAGTATCGGAAGCGGTTCCGATATTTATCTAAAACCCGAAAAATGTCCGCCAGGATGATGGGTGCCAGGTCAAAATACCTCGTTTCCTGTTCCTTGGTTATACCATAGAAGATAGTGTGGGCCAAGAAGTCACTCGAGTGTCTACGGCTAATGATTCGTCCTGTGGAAACACCATAGTGCCTAGCAAGGCTATGGCGAATGCCAAAGGTCTAACAGCTTCCCATTCTTCTCTACTCTTGAACTCCCTTTGGTATAGATTATATTTGGTGACATCCCCGAACCTCCGGTACAGATCCCTAAATGCTACAATGGGTCCTCGTGCCCAGGGTGCCTCAGTCAATGCAAAAACTTCATGATTTGGCTGACTGTGGGCTTCTGTGAAAATAATAGGTTGTGATCTAGCTTGTGTAGTCTCCTTAGATAGGTTCCATTGCTATCTATGGCATCCATAATTTCCTCCGGGGTCGAAGTCATCTCGATATCACTGAAATGGAACAACATCTCCTTGTCGTCCCAATGCCCGGCTAACACCACTATTAGTTCCGGAAGACCCTTCATTGTCATGATAGAGGGCAAGTGACCTAGAGTCCAGCTAACCGTTCTTCTGTGAATGTCACCCAACCATTCCCACCAAACTCTCAACAAATCCGGAGCCTCAGTAACTATGTCAAAACAGATTCGGCCTTTTATCGGCAAAACAGAGCACAGTTAAGATTCTCCCATCCCCACCGGGTCAATGGTTCATCACATAGGCACAAACAATGTTTCCACATAGCACATAAATGAGATGCGGTGCTCTTCGGGTCATAGACCGTCCGAACACAGGGTGGTCTCTCTTAATGATATTTAGGTAGCTCTGAGATACCCAAATCTCGTCTAGGTATGAACGCTTTAGTTCAGTAGGGATTTAGCTTAGCTCTAACCTAGTTTTACTAGAGTGTGCTTTTCATAAAAGACCGGGAACCTGAGAAAAAAATTGGGGCTGAACCGTTAGGGTTGTTGGACAACCACGAACCAACCCCGCCTTATAACAGTTCCAAAAGAAATATTTTTGTTTTTTATACTGAAGGTACGATCGCGTGTTCCGCGAATTCGCCTTTGGAACAAAGTGTAAAATAAATGTCAGGGGTGGCGGAATTATGATATGCATGCAGTGACAGCTGATAATTGCGGGAAAGTAAACACACAAACAGCTAAAGCAAATATACCCACATTAAACTGGAACCCTTATGGTTAGAACCTTTAAGTCCCCAGCAGAGTCGCCATCTGTGACAGTTCGCATTTTCGCGGGCGGGGTTAGCGCTTCGCTACTTCAAAATCGTTGGTGCTTTTTCGGACTTTATTTTAAAAGAGTCGCCACCTAATTTTTAGGAAATTAGGAAAATCAGTTTTGAAGGGTTTATTCATACACCGTGAAAAATCCTTCTTAATCCAAAGTTCTAGGTAAGGGTTCTGGTGATCCCCTAGGGAAGGTTTTAGGCACCCTAATATTAAGGATCCGCACGATACGGTTGACCTTCGAATTCCAATGTGTGAATATTTGCATGAACTGTTTATTTGGTGTTCATTTCCCTAAAAAAAGTATGTCATTTTGCATATCATTTTTGAAAAGAATTGAATATATTCTATTTACATATAGGGCATGAAGGTTCGGAATTATAATATCCGATACAATTAGTTCTTTTCATAAATAAGGATAACGTTAGTTTTTGTAGAAATAAAAAGTCTTTTAAAAGAATAGGATAAACAAATTTTGTTCATGCTTGAATGATACATAGTCCGGGTCAATCCATTTAATAAATTTTTTAGAACGTCCTTACCTTAAACTTTATGTTTACAATTTTTTTACACTGATTTAATTTTACAAGAGTATGATTACATAATCAACTAACTCTGGTCTTGGAATTTTATCTTTAAAACCCAATTGTTCATAACATACGAATATCATTTTTGACATGGGCTTTGGCCCAAACTTATGTTCATTTTTTTAGAAAAAATGGTTAAGGTCTGTTGGGTTTTTGGCCCAAAAAATCTTATTTCTTTCTTTAATTACTAGGCTCAGCCCAAAACATGTTTTTTCTTTTTGTATTCGGAAAATTTTTGGTTAAATTGGGCCTAAAAAATATGATTTTAGGTTGGGTTTAGCCCTCAAAGATCTCAATCTTTCGTCTGAATTTAACCCAGAAAATATGTGCGTTTTGGTACACAAATACACTACATATGCATAAATTTAGAAATCGTTTTGTGTCTGATTTTTTGGTCCAAAATAAAGAGCTTATTTCTGGCATTGTAAAGCATATCATTTATGCACATTTTGAAACCTATTTTTCTGCCTGGATTAGAAATAGCTTTTGAAAACTGAATTGATAACTAGGAAAAACGTTCTTCTAGTTTAAAAATTTCAAGCCTGGTTTTCTTTGGTTCGAACAAAAATGATAACAATATATATATTTTAGTAAAATGAAACTAATCCTTTTCGTTACTTTACTGATTTTAGCCATTTTTTCTTTTAGAAAACGCTTATATTAATCCGCATTTTGAAAAAATCACGTTGGGGGCCTAAGGTCGAACTAAACGGCATATGTACTGTTTACCTAAGATGCCTAGTCCAAACCATAAATGATTCTAATAATAACGTGAGTTTTGTTTTACAACATACAAATACAACACTTTAAATAAAGGAATTATCATAACGAAATTTAAGGAAAGAGGAATATGTTAGGGGCGTACCAAACCCCTAATGAACCATTTTTACCCATGGTTGGGCCTTCATGCCATTCTCACTCATGACTGGGCCTTCAATAAAATTAGCTTCCCTTTTGTCTTCTTGGACTTAACATTTTTTTGAAAGAAAATTTCCTATTCGACCTTTGGACCAACAGAGTGGTTGGACTCCGGCCCAAATAGCCATGCAGTGGCGGGGGCGGGGAGGAGGAAAAGGAACCAAATTAGTCTATGTTTGTTGAGCCTATTACTAGAATAATTACATGCATATATAAATGTATATCCAATTTGATTACAAGTGCATAATTAAAGGACTTGATCATACACTGTTGGCTTCACTAAAACCAAAACTCATACCATACCAAAGGGAAAAGGTTGTCCCCACCCTTATTCCTAACGCCACACAAGTTTCAAGGGGTTTCCCGAACCCCAGGCATGGCAGGAAATCTGTGAGTGGTTAGACATATCCCCAAAACTACCTCAATCTCTCCAAACCAGTGTTGCCATGTCACGACCCGTCTAGAGGGTCGTGACGAGCGCCAGGTGCTAGCCCACCCGAGCACCCCTTGGCTTACTCTTATGCTTACATCTAGGTGAGCCACATAATTAGACGCGTAATTCTATTCATTCATCATACTAGTCCCTTCGGACAACAATGCCTTTACATTATCATTGGTATTTATGCCACACCAATGTACATGAGCCGGCAAGGCTTGTCAAAATGATTCACAAAATATAGGCCGACAAGGCCAGACATATCTAACCATATTCACGTGTTTACGAGCCTCTAAGGAGAGTATAGCATATCACATGAGCGGGACAGGACCCCTCTATGCCCATAATTATGTACACAAAAGAATAAGTACCCAAAAGCTATGGCTCCAAATGAAATGGAGCTCTGCTCTTTAGTCCCTGAGAAGGTGGCTATGGATCAAGTCTGTCTCCCTGTGCACCTGCGGGCATGACGCAGCGTCCACAAACAAAAGGACATCAGTACGAAGAATGTACTGAGTATGTAAAGCATGATCAATAGCAATATAGAAACATAGTAAGCAACATAAGAAATAACATAAGATGGGAGATAGTAATATCGTCGTCACGGGCACTTACTTGACTTTCATAGGGACTTTCCATTTCTAGCACATAGTTGTGTACATACATCTGTATCCGTATCTGTACGCATATTCGTATTCCTTTACATTTCGTATCCATAATCGTGTTCGTATACATATCCTTATTCATATTCGTATTCATGCTCATATCTATATCATATACATAATTATATCATACACATAACGTACCCGACCTCGAAGGTTCAGTGTTTCACGTACCCGATCCTAGCTAGGCTCGGTGATCATATATACCTGGCCAACCAAGGCTCAGTGTTACACAAACCTAGCCCTACCAAGGCTCAGTGTTGTCCGTACACAACTGCAGTGGTGTGCGCGCTTTACATAAACATACATACATATACATCTACATATATTCTACTCGGCCATACAGGCTCGAGGTTTTCATAACAGCCATACATAGGCACACATACATATAAGCTCATAAGCATCCTTACTATTATCATCACTGTCATCATCGGTATCGTTATCATCATCGCTATTACCATTTTAGTCGTCATCAATATCATTATCGCTATTATCATTATTCGTCACATCTATCTTTATAGACTTACTCGTCATACGAGGAACTTAGTACAATCGTAGCATATCAAGCATCGTGAGCTTAATAGCTCGAAAGATCGAAGCATTTGTGAGACATCATAGACTTATGAAAGATTTAGGTAATTGGCCAAAGGACCATGCCTTATGAAAGAAGGGTTAGCCTTACATACCTTTTCCGTTCAACTAGTCTACACTTGCGCGTTCTCCTCCAATGCTAGCGATCCTACCTTCATTAAAGTCATACTATCATTAGAATCGATAGCTAGCATATATGACTAAAGCTAGAGAAAATCGGACAACATCTCCTTTATTTATACGACATTCCTCCATAGCGTATATCAACTCCCAAACGTTAATAGTACATTCACAATACCATCACAATGGTCATTATTCACCCACATTTCTCA
Source organism: Lycium barbarum (assembly GCF_019175385.1). Taxonomy (NCBI): domain Eukaryota; kingdom Viridiplantae; phylum Streptophyta; class Magnoliopsida; order Solanales; family Solanaceae; genus Lycium; species Lycium barbarum. The sequence goes on along the minus strand of NC_083348.1, from coordinate 42,608,913 downwards.
AAATGACACTATTTCACATTCATGACCCATATTTCCATACCTTTCTACAATCCAAGTATTTCCACTCTTAAATACCTTAAACAACATAGAAATATCATAAATCTTACCTTAGATGTCGTAGGAACAAGCCTTGGTTGATGACACTCCACTTGAGCAAAAACCCTAGTTTATCTCCATTGGGATTTCTTGACTTGAATGACGTTTAATGGGTTTTCTTATACTTGATTCACTTGGTTTATGTTGTTGAGCACTAATAGTCCTTGAATTCACGTGGAATAAATGTAGAGAGATGTTTTAGAGAGAAGGGGTGAAGTGTGGAAATGAAATAATGAACTTGGTACCCTTTTTAATAACCGAAAATCTGATCTGAAATGGACAGTCGTCGAAAGTGCACAGTGGTCGTAAACCCAGTTTACGGGCCGTACTCCAGTTTACGGTCCATATTCAGTGGGCGTATTTAAGCATAACAGAACCAGAAAGTCAGGCTGAGACATGGTGATTTACGACCATAGTTTACGGGCCGTATTTCAGTTTACGGTCCGTATTTCAAGTCGTCTTTAACCATTCAAGCATTTGACAGAACGTTGAAGTTTTGGAAGTTGAAATACGACTTGGAAGTTTACGGGCCGTATACCACTTTACGGTCCGTATTTCATTTTACGTTCAACTGGACAAAGTACAAATCTGCAACTTTCCTCAATCTCAGAACCTACAGTTAATCATTATGGAGCATAGTCTATCTCTTATTGCAATAGCCTTTGGAATTTTACTTAGGGTCGTCAAACGTCATTCCCTTCTTATTAAAACATCGTATACGCTATGCCCTTTGTTAGCCTATCCACTGTACGTTCGCAAGGAAATTTTTCAAGTTGTAACATTCTTCCCCCCTTTTAGAACATTCATCCTCGAATGTTAAACACTCGGGGTCCTGCGAAAATTTCGCCAGAGTTTCCCCTGTATTTTGGCACTACCAACCTGTCACAACAACCCATAATATCATTGCCTCACAGGGCTACATCACAATATTAACATATCTATGGCCACACACGACCAAAAGCATGAAAAGGAAATCATACATACCTTATGATCTTGATATCTCATCTTAGATCTCTTCCAAGGGTTGAAATAAATGTGGGTATCTGGATCGCATACTTTCTTCCGCTTCCCATGTCATTTCCCCTCGTTTACTGCTTCTCCATAGAACCTTAACTAAGGGCACCTCTTTGTTTCTAAGCCTTCATACGTGCCTATCTAGAATGGCAATGGGCACTTCTTCATAAGTCAACTTTTCTGTCACTTGCACATCGCTTATTGGCACGACCTTAGTAGGATCTCCAACACATTTCCGAAGCATCGAAACATGAAAAACTGGATGGGCGGACTCCAAATCCGGAGGTAAATCTAATTTGTAGGCCTCTTTGCCCATATAAAGCTTCATACGGTGCCATTTGAATGCTAGAATGATAACTGTTATTGTAAGCAAATTCAATGAGTGGCAAATGGTCATCCCAATTTCCTCCAAAATCTATCATACATGCCCGCAACATATCTTCAAGAGTCTGAATGGTACACTCGGCTTGTCCATCAGTCTGCGGGTGAAATGTCGTACTAAGGCTCACTTGGGTTCCTAAACCCTCTTGGAAAGACTTCCAAAAATTTGCGGTAAACTGAGTCCCTCTATCAGAGATAATAGATGCTGGAACACCATGGAGTCTCACTACCTATTTAATATAAATCCTTGCATAATCTTCTGCCACGTACGTCGTTCTGACTGGTAAGAAATGAGCTGACTTGGTGAGTCTATCCACAATCACCCATATGGAATCATACTTACGTCGAGAACGGGTTAAACCTGTAATGAAATCCATGTTGATCACTTCCCACTTCCAAGTTGGGATTTCTATAGCTTGCAACAATCCACCCGCCTTTTGGTGCTCGATTTTCACTTGTTGACAATTGGGACATTGAGCTACGAATTCCGCTATATCTTTATTCATTCCATTCCACCAATATATAGACTTAAGGTCACGATACATTTTCTTCTCTCCGAGGTGAACAGAATAACGGGAACAATGAGCTTCTCTCAATATCTGGTGGCATAAACCTGCCACATCGGGAACGCATAATCTGCCTCGACATCAAAGAACTCCGTCTCCTGAAAGCTCAAACGATGACTCCTCTCTCTGAGGGAGTGTATCTCTGTAATGCATTAGCATGGAATCTTCGTATTGTCGCTCCTTCACTTCCGCTACGAGCGACGAGATTGCTGAATTCTGAATAGCAGTTCCCTTGCTACCCGAGTCCACTACTCGAACTCCTAGGCTAGCTAATTGTTGGAGCTCACGGGCCATTCTCTTCTCTGGTCGAACATCACACAAACTTCCCATAGATCTGCGGCTAAGAGCATCAACCACAATATTTGCCTTTCCGGGGTGATATAAGATATCAACATCATAATCTTTTAGCAATTCCAACCATCGTCGTTGCCGTAAATTCAACTCCTTCTGCTTGAAGATGTACTGAAGACTCTTATGATTTGTATAAATATCCACATGGACACCATATAAATAATGTCTCCATAGCTTTAATGTATGAACCACTGCAGCCAATTCTAGATCATGGGTCGGGTAATTTTGCTCATGTTTCCGTAATTGCCTTGAAGCATACGCAATCACTTTACCGTGTTGCATCAATACACAACCTTGCCCAACACCTGAATCATCGCAATAAACAACATATCCTTCTAATCCCTCTGGAAGTTTCAAGACTGGGGCGGAAGTCAATCTACCTTTTAAATCTTAGAAGCTACGTTCACAAGCATCTGTCCATTGAAACTTTGCTGATTTCTGGGTCAACTTTGTGAGTGGTGCAGAAATAGAAGAAAAACCCTCTACAAATCTCCTGTAATAACCTGCTAAGCCCAGAAAGCTACGAACCTCCGTAGGAGTTGTGGGCCTTGGCCAAGTCTTCACGGCCTCAATCTTTTGACTGTCTACTCGAATACCATCGGCTGCAACAATATGCCCCAGAAATGCATCAAGATATTGTCGATGAATACAATGACGAATGAATCTAGAAAGGACCTGAACACATTGTTCATCAAATCCATAAACACTGCCGGTGCATTAGTTATCCCAAATGACATTACCCGGAACTCAAAATGACCATATCTTGTTCTGAAGGCTGTCTTAGGGATATCTTTCTCCCTAACTCTCACTTGGTGATATCCGGATCTCAAATCTAACTTCGAAAACCATTTGGCGCCTTGCAATTAATCAAAGAAGTCATCAATCCTCGGGAGAGGATATTTATTCTTAATCGTCACCTTATTATTGCCGATAATCAATGCACATTCTCAAGGAGCCATCTTTCTTTCGGACGAACAATACGGGTGATCCCCATGGGGATGAACTAGGCCTAATAAAGCATTTATCAAGAAAGTCTTTCAATTGCTCCTTCAACTCTTTCAATTCTGCGAGAGCCATTCTATAAGAAGGAATAGATATAGGCTTAGTACCTGGCAGCACATCAATGGCAAAATCAATCTCCCGTTCAGGAGGAAGGCCTGGAAGCTCTTCCGAGAACACATCCGAAAATTCATTTACTACGGGAACTGACTGAAAAGTCGGTGATTCAGCTTCTATATCTTGAACCCGGACTAGATGGTAGATACACCCTTTTGTGATCATTTTCCTTGCCTTTAGATAGGAAATAAACCTACCTTTTGGTGACACCGTATTCCCTTTCCATTCTAAGACTGGTTCTCCCGGAAATTGGAAACGAACCATTTTCATCCTACAATCGACATTGGCGTAGCAAGAATCCAATCGATCCATTCCCATAATAACATCAAAATCCACCATTTTTAACTCATGCAAGTCGATCATGGTACGACGATCACAAATCACAATTACATAATTTCTATATACTCGGCTAGCTATTACTGATTCACCCACGGGTGTAGACACCTCAAAAGGTTTAATCGACTCCGGCTTGACACTAAATCGACTCGCAACATACAGAGTAACATATGACAATGTGGAGCCCGGATCAATCAAAGCATAAACATCATGAGAGAATACCGATAATGTACCTGTAACCACGTCAGGAGAGGACTCAAGATCTTGGCGTCCGGCCAAAGCATAAACACGGTGCTGAGGACCGCTGGAACTGGGGACTCTCCCTCTACCTCTACCATGGCCAACTGGCGCATGTGAACCTGGACCCATAGGGCGCATAGAAGATGAAGATTCGGCTACTGACCCTGAAGGCTGGGCCCTACCTCTGCCATGAATCGAAGGGCAATCACGCATAATATGGCCTGGTCGGCCACATGAATAGTAACCCTCTGAACCTAATCGGCATTGACCCCAATGCAACTTCCCACACTGGGAACATCGTGGTATGGGTGGCCTTGCCTGACACGAATCGTCTCTAAACTGAGACCCGGAAAAACTATGACTCTGCCCGGAATGAGTAGATCTATCGAATCTCTGGCCTGAAAACCGTGGAGGTGCGCTGGCCATAAAATAGCCTAAATGCCTGGAAAACTGCTACCTGTGCCCACCTCCGAACTCGCTCATCGTACCCGAAGATCTGGCCCTCTTGCCATGTACCCTATCATGCTCGCGCTCACTTCTTTGCTGTTGCAGGCTTTCTTCTAAGTTCTGAGCATGAGCCTGAATGCGTGCAATATCCATATTGTCCTTGAAGGGACGCATTTAAACACCTATCCATCAAATGCGGCCCTAGGCCTTTAACAAATCGGTGCACCCAGTCACCCATATCCGCTACCATGGCCGAAGCATACCTTGCCAAAGAATTGAAGCGGAGACTATACTCTAAAGCACTCATGCTACCCTGCCTCAAATTTAAGAACTTATCGGCTCTAGCTCGCCGAACTTCTGGAGGCATGTAATGTCGGAGAAAGGCATCAACAAACTCTTGCCATACCGGGAGAGGTGTATTGGCTCCCCACGAAGCCATCCAAACTATGTACCAATGGACCAACACATCTCTCAATCTATACGACGCTAACTCCACCGATTAGGTGTCCGAAGCATGTATCAATCCAAGCGTCCTCAACATACCATCAATAAAATCCTGGGGGTCCTCATCCGGCTTCGATCCGAAGAATTCCGGAGGGTTCAAAGTAATGAAGTCACGGGCTCTTGCACTAACAGCCCTATCACCTTGCCCTGCACTTTGCCGCTGAGTCTGGGCAGCAACTAACTGAGTAAGAAAATGTATGGCCTCTTTCACATCTTGGCCTGAAGCATCCGGTGGAGAAGCTGGAGGTGCTGGAGCTGGGGCTGAGGCTCCCTCGCGCTCCTTTAATATAGGTACTGAACGGGAGGACTAAGATTGAGCCGCACTCTGGGACTCATTTTCCTCTACTACCGGTGGCGGTGCTCTTTCAACCCGCTTTTCTGCCACCGTCTTGCCCTTTTGGGCTGCTGTAGCCTTTCTCTTTACAGGCATTTCTGAAATACACAACACACGGTTAAGGGACAAGAATTTTTATATCATAGCTCTATCGCACGATCCTTATGAAGAAAGAAGGTCATTTATTCCTAAAATGTCTGCAGCTTCTTGTTCATAAGCGTGGCGCACAACACACCCATAACCAAGACTCTACTAGACACGGCTCGTAGACACACCCTAGGACTGAACTGCTCTGATACCACTTTTGTCACGACCCGTCTAGGGGGCCGCAACGAGCGCCCAGTGCTAGCCCACCCGAGAACCCCTTGGCTTACTCTTATGCTTACATCTAGGTGAGCCACATAATTAGACGCGTAATTCTATTCAATCATCATACTAGTCCCTTTAGACAACAATGCCTTTACATTATCATTGGCATCTATGCCACACCAATGTACATGAGCCAACAAAGCTTATCAAAATGATGCACAAAATATAGGCCGACAAGGCCAGACATATCTAACCATATTCACGTGTTTACATGCCTCTAAGGAGAGTATAGCATATCACATGAGCGGGACAGGACCCCGCTATGCCCATAATTATGTACACAAAAGAATAAGTACCCAAAAGCTATGGCTCCGACTGAAATGGAGCTCTGCTCTGTAGTCCCTGACAAGGTGGCTATGGATCAAGTCTGTCTCCCTGTGCACCTGCGGGCATGACGCAGCGTCCACAAACAAAATGACGTCAGTACGAAGAATGTACTGAATATGTAAAGCATGATCAATATCAATATAGAAACATAGTAAGCAACATAAGAAATAACATCAGATGGGAGATAGTAATATCGTCGTCACGGGCACTTAGTTGCCTTTCATAGGGACTTTCCATTTCTAGCACATAGTTGTGTACATACATCCGTATCCGTATTTGTATGCATATTCATATTCCTTTACATTTCATATCCATAATCGTGTTCGTATACATATCCTTATTCATATTCGTATTCATAATCATATCTATATCATATACATTATCATATCATACACATATCGTTTGCATAACGTACCCGACCTTGAAGGTTCGGTGTTTCATGTACCCGACCCTAGCTAGGCTCCTTGATCATACATACCTGGCTAACCAAGGCTCAGTGTTACACATACCCAGCCTTACCAAGGCTCAGTGTTGTCCGTACCCAACTGCAGCGGTGTGCGCGCTTTACATAAACATACATACATATACATCTACATATATTCTACCCGGCCATACAGGCTCAGGGTTTTCATAACAGCCATACATAGGCACACATACATATAAGCTCGTAAGCATCCTTACTATTATCATCACTGTCATCATCGGTATCGTTATCCTCATCGCTATTACCATTTTAGTCTTCATCAATATCGTTATCGCTATTATCGTTATTCGTCACATCTTTCTTTATAGGCTTACTCGTCATACGAGGAACTTAGTACAATCGTAGCATATCAAGAATCGTGAGCTTAATAGCTCGAAAGATCGAAGCATTTGTGAGACATCATAGACTTATGGAAGATTTAGGTAATTGGCCAAAGGACCATGCCTTATGAAAGAAGGGTTAGCCTTACATACTATTTCCGTTCAACTAGTCTACACTTGTGCGTTCTCCTCCAATGCTAGCGTTTCTACCTTCATTAAAGTCATACTATCATTAGAATCGATAGCTAGCATATATGACTAAAGCTAGAGAAAATCGGACAGCATCTCCTTTATTTATACGACATTCCTCCATAGCGTATATCAACTCCCAAAAGTTAATAGTACATTCACAATACCATCACAATGGTCATTATTCACCCACATTTCACAAAATGGCACTATTCCACATTCATGACCCATTTTTCCATACCTTTCTACAATCTAAGTATTTACACTCTTATACCTTAAACAACATATAAATATCATAAATCTTACCTTAGATGTCGTAGGAACAAGCCTTTGTTGATGATACTCCACTTGAGTAAAAACCCTAGTTTATCTCCATTGGGATTTCTTGACTTGAATGACGTTTAATGGGTTTTCTTATACTTGATTCATTTGGTTTATGTTATTGATCACTAATAGTCCTTGAATTCACGTGGAATAAATGTAGAGAGATGTTTTAGAGAGAAGGGGTGAAGTGTGGAAATGAAATAATGAACTTGGTGCCCTTTTTAATAACCGAAAATCTGATCTGAAATGGACAGTCATCGAAAGTGCACAGTGGTCGTAAACCCAGTTTACGGGCCGTATTCCTGTTTACGGTCCATATTCTGTGGGCTTATTTAAGCATAAGAGAACCAGAAAGTCAGGCTGAGACATGGTGATTTACGACCATAGTTTACGGGCCATATTTCAGTTGACGGCCCGTATTTCAAGTCGTCTTTAACCATTCAAGCATTTGACAGAAAGTTGAAGTTTTGGAAGTTGAAATACGACCTGGCAGTTTACGGGCCGTATACCACTTTACGGTCCGTATTTCATTTTACGTTCAACTGGCCAAAGTACAAATCTACAACTTTCCGCATTCTCAGAACCTACAGTCAATCATTATGGAGCATAACCTATATTTTATTGCAATTGCCTTTGGAATCTTACTTAGGGTCGTCAAACATCGTTCCCTTCTTATTAAAACATCGTATACGCTATGCCCTTTGTTAGCCTATCCACTGTACGTTCGCGGGGAAATTTTTCAAGGTGTAACATGCCATTGTAAAGAATCAGAGCCACAAAGTTATGCACAAGCATCATCACATAGGAAGTATTTTAAATTCAAGCAACATTAAAGTAAACTCAAAGTCATGACAAAGAGATTGAGGCAGATATTGTAATGCAATGATGTATAAAAAATAACATAACAACTTCAAGATACTTAGTCAAATAGGTGATACAAACAAACCATCCTCTTTTACTCATGTACACATGCTACCTATAACTAGCCTTTTCTCTTATATACACATAGTATACTTATGATATACACATGTGATGTGTATACCAAGTGTATACTATATGTATATTCATCTTCCTTTTCATTAACCTATGCATATTCTGTGTATATCCACTCTCTATGTGTTTAACTTTTAGCCTCAAAATCATTTCATTCATTCACTTAATTAATCCTTGTCCCTTAAAACAGTGTCCAACTATAAGCTAAAGTTGATTCAAGTCTAATTTAATTCCTATACTTATCAACGAAATGATTCGCTAATCTCCCATTTTAACAGACCTCATAGTAGTGAGTGAGAGCTGCTTAAATATAGTAACAGAAACACAATAGGGAGATGCAAATAAAGAGAAAAAATCCTATAACTTAGGATCACCAAAACAGGGTTAGAACACCAAGAAGTCTGAGACTAGAACAACACTAACTGAACTGAGACTGTGCAGTTCATATTCTTAGGAGAAACCATAGAAATGAACCTTTATCTTAGTCAAGCAGTAGTAAGAGCATATACACAACAAGATTTCATGTGAGTTGACACTTGAAATAAAAGGAGAAAGGACCAGCTATATATGTCATCATGTCTCATAGAAAAAGAATGGCATAAAGTTTAAACAATTCTTTGCAAACTCAGGATTCTTAAACTCCTAACATGACACTCATTATCAACAGCCATAAACTAGTTCATTTCCCTTTAAAAGAAAGCAAAGATCACCCTCTTGAAATAACCAATTTCTTTTTCTTCCTTCCTAAGTTCCCTTTAGACATTTAAACAAGCTAACCTTCCTAACCCGTTCTATTTCCATCCTTTGGTAAAATGGTGAGGTTCAAGGAAGACCAAGGTACCCCCATGATAGGAATGCCCCCCATGATCCATAGGCTGTGTCATGAAACCTCTCATTTGGAGGGTAAGTACTATGAGTCAAGCTAGGCTTGACTCTTCCCTGCCCCCTCTTTGAGATGTCTTGAAAAAGCCACCCTATGCCAAGTGGTTCAAACTGTTTCAAGAGTACTCACAACATCCTCAATCAACAACATTAAACCAATTTTAGCTTATCACTATTCATTTTTTAAAAACACAGACTCAGTATTCAGTTATTTTATCCCATATTTCTAGACATGATAGCACTTTGAACACACCAAAAGTATAGAGACAAACCTTATCAAACAGAGTACCACTTACCTTTTTAATCCAGGTTACACTACAATGTACACTAAATCCTAAATGCAACAGTTCAGGTTCAGGAATAAGGGTTCTCACCAACCTTAGATTATAACTAAACGCCTTTTTTTCCCAAATTCAAACTATGTCTAGTACACAACACAGACAGGTCCACACATAAATGTATCATATAGGTTTTTTGAACATATTTATTCTAAAACAAACAATAAAGAAAGCAAGGTGAACTCTGAAACATGAACCCAGGTCCTGATGGATAATTTACCCCTAGAATCTAGTTAACAACCATTTTTGAGTCCCTTTAATCATGGCAGAAAATATGACAGACCTTTGCCCTTTGTTTTAACTTGGCCTTAACAGTATAAAATCTCAAGGATTCCCCAAGGCATGATAAACTCTTCCTAACCAATCCTAAGATCTCTGTGAATCCCACAGTCATGGGAACAAGATTTAGGAGACAAGGAAACCTCAGGGTCCTGAAAGAGAAACAAGATAGAGTGAAGTCATCACCTCCCCATCCTTCTCCTGAGTCTTACTTTTAGTAAAAAGGGATCAAAGGCCCCACTGGTCACTACCTCCAGTTCACGCCTAAGCTCACTTTTTACTCCCAAGGCAACCTCAACTCCCTACCTTATCCTCATGCCTAATGGCAATCACCAAGACCTTGTGGTCAAGACTAGTTTGTCACTGCCCTTAAACCAAGTTTCATCTAAACACTTAGTTGACCACATAGGTTAAAAGTTTTAATCCACTCAGTCTATGGTCTCAATTATGCAAAACTATTTTGAATTCGTTGTAGACATTACTACTTTGGAAAGGTTTGAACCTTTTAATCATTTTAAACTTCAGTTCAGGCTGAGTACCAGCTTTTAGACTCGAACAATTCCTTTTCACTAATTGATTAATTATTTTTAATAGCCAAGAGCATACAAGGACTCAATTATCTTTTATAATCCCATTAGACTTCCTTTGAAGACTCAAACATGAATTAAATATGAAAAGGGGAGGGTCTGATAACATGAATGTCAGGACTAAACTTTGCTCAAATGAACAAACATGACACACAACCATTCTAGTTGTATCTAGGTATCCTGATTCATTTTAGATAATTTATAACTTTATAATCCTACATTTGCTTCGAATGGACCATTTGGGAACCTGTTATGAAATAAATGAGCCTTAATCCCAACCTCTATTTTAAGACTTCTACATCCTATTCTAGAATGTTGTTGCCTCAAGTTGCTTTTAATGTGTAGCATACAACTACTCTAAGTTATTTTAGGCTAATCCAAACACAATCAAACAGATTTAGGCAGACTCACACCCATTCAAATGCAAACAGGCTATTAATCTTGCTTTAATGCCTTAACCACATCATGAGACCCCTATAAGTATGCCTAGGCTATTCAAGCTTTATTTTAGTCTAATCATGATCCTCTATTTTATCTTAATCATAACTAATGTTATCTAATTGATATAGACAAGGTATACAGACTTGTGAAAAAAAAATAGATTGAAGACTCAAATTTGACATAGTGTCATCCAGGAAATAACACTACCTTAAATGATTTAAGATAGATCATTACAGTGTCTTAGCAATTTAGTACACTCAAATAGGCTTAGTATTGATTTAAGAATTCACTAAATTACTATTATGAATCATATAATCAGATTCTTTCATGTTTAAGGTTTGAGCAGCCAAACAGGAAACTTCAACATCTAACAAAGCACCTAGCAATCTGTTCATCCCTGTCAATAGAACAACATACCTTATCTAATCTCTCACTTTCAATCTATATCAGCAACTAATTACTAATGTTAAGCATGTACTTTGAAAATAGGGAAATAATCTCCATTTCCAAACAATCTAATGAACCTTAAACATTACCTAAACAACACATTGCCACTTAATTGAGCAAAAGGTAATCCAACAACTAACTAACATCAAAACCGGCTACTGAGAAATAGCAAAATAAAGTAAAAAGGACAAAATGTTACCTTTTAAAAGTGTAGGTCAAAATCGAACTTGAAAGCCTTTTGTGCTTGCAAAACCACACTCAGCCACAAAAGCTCAAAAACAAGAAAGAAACAAATTTTTAGAACTCAGAAAAACCTTAAACTAAGTCGAAGTCTTAAAATTTTTAGACTTAAGAGGCTTGAATTCTAAGTTTCTAGTCTCTTTTAGATTTTTCCCATTTTTTCCGGCCTTTTTTTTGGTGAGGGAGGCCAAAAATTGTTCAAACCTTCCAAACATCGATGTGGGACAAACAATCTTTCCCAAAAATAAACTTACTAAGCAAATCTATGACTTAAACGACTTATCAACAGATGAACGGTCAGATCTGAGCCTTATTCGACTTGATTCAAACCCTTCAACGCCCCCCCCCCCCCCCCCCCAAACCAATAGAATCAAGTAGATGAACATAATACAATCAAAATCAGACAATAATAATCAATTTTGACTAAGTAATTTCGAAGAAAAACAAAAGAAAAGAAATTGTTACCGATTTTGGAAAGATATAAGTAAAAACAGCCTTTGAATTAATTCTTTGCACATAAATAACACTGCAAAAGCTGTGTACTTCACACATGCACTGTGATTTTTTCATTTTTAGGACTAGAGAGAGAAGATAGACCAGGCGGCGGGTTAGGGTTTGTAAGAAAGAGGAAGAGAGAGAAAGGGGAAGGGGGAAAAGGGATATTTGGAAAGAAAATGAATAAGAGAAAAGGGTTTCAGCCCTTAAGCTGAGGCGGGCAAGCATGGGCCTGGTCTTGGTCCGTTTCGGGCTGGACTCAGTCCAAAAATTTTGTATAAGGCTAGCCCTTTTCTTAGTGTATATATATGTATACCTAGTGTATACATGTGTATGTATACCTAGTATATACGTATATATATAGAGAAAAAATAGATAATTTGATAATTAAAATAATATTTTAATTATAGACAAAATTAGGACATAATTATCCTATTAAAATAATTTTAAAATGGCCAACTGCGTAAATGGGCTTAAAATTGCGAATATGACCTTAATTGATTTTAATCCAACTGATTTCATTAATTACGGCTAAATTTGGCCTTAATTGATTTTAATCTAACTGGTTATTTCAATTATGGTCATATTTGGCCTAGTTAGCAGATTTAAAAAATTAAATTGCATTAGTGACCTTAAATAATCTAAGCCAATGAATTTGGTTGTTTCAATTAAGGCCATTAAGAGGCTAATTTTACAAGAATGGCCCCAATTTCATTAAACCATGAATTGATTAAATTAATTGAGGCCATAACAAAATGATTAAATAATTTAAACATCAATTTGCAATAAGGGACACTTAATTGACTAATTAAAACATTTATAAATAATTTGACAAATTACACAATTATGCAAAAAATAAAGATTAAAGGGACTATTTAAATTACTCAAACTCCTTGGATTGAAGGGAATAAAGTATTTGCCAATTTTGACTTTTTGATAATATAAACCATTAAATAAGTGATTATTATTTTAAAACAAGATACTATTTTTTCTCCTGATTAAATCTAACAAGCATCTCATAAATGTCATAAAAGTACCAATTAACTTCAAAATAAATTGGTGATGTCATGAAAAACCTTTCACCAATTTAAAGGAGTAAAAATATGAACAAATTTTTATAAAAATGATTTAAACCCTTTTAAGGTGCATAGCTCATTTTGTTTATTTTTTAAGGACTTTGAGTAAATTAAAGTAAATTACGGGAGGTTAAAAATTAGGTGTCAACAACCCCTTATAAATTTCTTACCTCGACTCAAGTTTGCTCCTAACATGATAACTAGTGTGTTCATCAATAGATCCAGACTTATACCACACAAGAATCACAAGAAAATAACTCATAAACTCAACAATCTCTCAATAGCAACTCTATTTACTAGTTAATGTTTAGTCTAACTATTTAACTTAACCAACACCAAGATAATCTTAAGCAAAACCAAGAATACAATATACTTACCTATTATAGCAGCTCCCAGTCGAAATCCAAGAGTTACTAAACTTACAATCACCCTTAATGGCACTACAACATGATAGAGGTAGTTTCCATGTAGTTTCCACACTTCTTGCCTTGGATTTGAGTTGATTAAGCTTGAATTCACCTTTGAACCTTTATGAGGTGTTTAAGGGCCTTAGAGAGAGCTTAGGGTCGAGGTTTGGATGAGAAATAATGAAAAATGAGCTTTCCAACACTTTTAAAACAAGACAGGTCGGCCACCGCCTCCAATGTACGGGCCGAACTTCCATGTACGGGCCGAACTTCCATGTACGGGCCATACTTTTGGGCCGTACCTCGGTATCATTTTTTCCAACTTTTTGCCAACTTTTGGACAATGAGGTGCGGGACGTACTTTTCTATATGGGACGTACATGACACCATACTTCTTAGATTTTGGAACTCCCAGTTGCATTGGAAAGAGGATTCTCTAAATTTGAATTTGCATAGGTTATGCATTCCATCACTCCTCATATTCTAGGAGATACACCTCCCTGAATTTGGACAAAAAATCATGTCCAAAATTTCGTCAAACTTTCCCAAAGTTTCGACTTTCTTTGATTCGCTTAATCCCGAAACCTTTAGGTACTTACTTAACACTTGTTAAAGATCTTCCTTAATCATATAGGACTTCCATGGCCCCACCGGGATTACGTTAGTTCACTCACGACACAAACGATGTAAGAATTTATGAGGTGTAACATCATTCTCCCCTTAGAAACATTCATCCTCGAATGTTAAGCTTTCAGAGAATTATCGAATTCTTGGTGGAGTCTCCTCTGTAACTGTACTCTTCTCAAACTTATAACTATTGTCACTTTATATGACGTAGGTTAGTGTGACATCGTATATACGTTCTAAGTAACTCTTTTCTTTGCCTTCTAACTTTTATAGCCAGATCCTAAGACTAACTTTTTGAATGTAAACAAGACTATGACGAATTGTTTCTCTGGGTATTTATTGATGTACCATGGATCCTAACTTGATAATTCATCAAACTTATAACCATTGCTATTATGGTTCCACCACATCTAGGTGGTTCATACTATATCATAGCTCATACTTCGGTTTACCTTTACCGTGATCTGCTATTCGAACTGAGGTTTCTCTTATAGTGCTCACCTTACATGTATAAGTCTATGACCTTTAATGCTATTTTGTTGCGGTACATCTCAGGGGAAACATTCTAATCTCATATACCATTTCGAACCCTTAATCTTTATACTACATCCTCTTTGCTTAGTTAATCATAAAACATACCTAGGTATCCTTTTGTTGACAACTCGGGATCTTATCTTAAGTATTTTTGTCTCCCTATCCTAAGTTCGGACAATCTCGTGCTATGTGTCCTGAGTCCCACATCAGACGCATGCGTCTATACCTCTCAGATATGGCCCAGTGTGCCTCCTTCTGAATTGATCACATCGAGGCAGGGGCGGCCTCATCTGTCCAGTACTCTCTTGATCTTGCACTCCTTGTGCTCTAGATCTCTAGCTTGCCCCTGATTGGCTATCCTGACCCACTATGGATCCCTGGTGCCTAGAAGAACTACTTCTTGCCTGAGCTACTGATTGACCCTGCCTCATTGACTTCCTTTGGGACCTACTACTGTCCTCTGGCCCTGTATTCTCATCCAACGACCTGCCCATTTTTCCTCGTTGCTCGTCCCGGGTCTGAACTGCTTGCTGCAGCTATTTATGCTCCTCTAAGCCTTGAGCATATACCTGAATATCAGTAATATACATACCCTCCTGAAGCGAGGCCGTCATGAAATTATTAATCAAATGCAGCCCAAATATAATAAAAAAACTGGTGTACTCGATCGCCCATCTCAGCTACAATCGTGGTAGCATACTTGGCTAGTGAGTCAAAGCCAAGACTATACTCCCAAACACTTATTTTCCCCTGGTGTAGATTATATTCCCCTGGTGTATATTCAAAAACCTATCAACTCAAGCTCGTCGGGTCTCCACTGGCAGATAGTGTCGGAAAAAAAGCCTCCGTGAACTCCTGCCACATTGTTGGAGGTGCATTTTCCCCTCTGGACAATTCCCAAGTCTCATACCACTGAACTGTAACATCCTACAATCGGTAAGAAGCCAGCTCTACAGACTCAATATCTAAAGCATGCATCACCCTCAATGTCCTCTGCATCCTAACTATAAAATTCTGTGGTTCCTCATTTGGATCTGATCCTGTAAATACTGGAGGGTCCAAATTGATGAAGTCTTGAATCCTGGCACTAACAACCCTATAAGCATAATCGGTACTCGTGCCCTGGAGCTAGGCCTGAGCGGCCACCAATCTAGTCAACAACCATACCATACCACACTCTACATATCCATATCTTCATCATGAGCCACAAGTGGAGGAACTGGAGGTGCTGGGTCCCTCCTCGGCTCCTCTAATGCTTGTGGAGTCAGAGAACTATGTAAGGGTGTCACATTTCCCCTCGGGGCCTCACTCTGGCCCTCATTAGCCACTGGTTCTCTTCTCGTACCTTCATCGGCCACTGCTTCACCCTTCTGACTAGATGTAGCTCTCCTAGTCACAGACATCGATGTATATAAAACAAGTCAATAGTCAAGATTTCCATCCCCTATGACTCTACTCTATTGCACGATCTTGTATCATGAAGGAAGGCTAACCAACTCCTAAATGCCATGTAGTTTCCTGTTTATATAACGTGGTGCACAACACATTTATAAACAATAATCTACTAGACACGGCTTGCAGACAACCCTAAGACAGAACTGCTCTGATACCACTTTTGTTACGACCCAAACCGGAGGGTTATGACTGGAACCCGGTGTCTACTCAACCGAGTGCCACACACTTTGATTTTTCTTAATCATTAGACTTATCTTGGGCCCTTCAAGGGCATAAGTGATAATACCCAACTCAAAGGGTTTATATAGATAGAAAGATACGGGCCAACAAGGCTGTCATAAAAGACTGTCATGACATAACTAAAACTATACACAAGATACTATCTGTGAAGCCTCTAAGAAGACATAATTATAGTATATAAGTCAGGACAGGGCCCCCGACATACCCATAGCATAAAAATACATAAACAGAACCCTTACTCGGCAATACTACAGAAAAAAGTGGAGCTCACCAACCAAAAGCTGATATCTGGAGGTAGCCTATCATAGAGGATCCTCGCCTCGACTATCTACACCTGCGTGGCATGAAACACAGTGCCTCTAAGAAAAAGGATGGTCAGTACGAAGAACGTACCGAGTATATAAAGCATAAATGTAACATAACAATAAGATACTGTCAATGAGAGGGATAAGAATCAATCTGTAACCTCTGACTTGCTGCTGAGGGCCATAACATGTATGTACTATCTTTTTGCAAGTATATCAATATATATGTATAATTCTACAATGCTTACTACCTCATTATCGTGATGATGACTGCCCAACCTGTCGTCGTTCTGTGGTAACTTACTAACCAAGCCTGTATACTTATAGGACATGTGTGGGATACCATAAAAAATATGAATACTACAACGTACATATGAAATACCATGAGGGTGGCACCTATGCTTTTCAATAGTCCGTCCATAGGGTTCACCTTTACCTTGGGCTGAACTATGCGTTTCATTATCAGATTGTCCATATTCAACCTTTTATGTGCACCTATGCGTATCACAGCCTGTCCTTAGGGCGTACAACATCTAAATAATTGTGTGCCTATGCGTACCATAGTCCGTCCATACGGCATACAACATCTCAATATGCAATGAGCATAATGCAAATGGCCATTCTTGTGTAACATATATACATGTATACAATATACATTCTGGGAATTGTATTCATTAGCTTATGAACATACATATACCACCTCATATCTTATTGTTTCGTAAGTACATAAGGATTAGGGGACTTTTTTAAGATCTTTAGAACTTCCTTAGAAGTGTCATGAGGTCGTTACACCTCCGATTACACTATGAATACTAAAATCGTTGCCATGAGTTTCAACAAGACTTGAAATCTGATATACAACATGCTTGACCACTATCTTAAGGAAACGAATGACTTGGAAGACCTTGCTTACTAAGAGTGGAGTGTTTTGGAAAACGTTCGTTTACATTTCGTTTCATTTTAAACCATAGAAAGAGAAGGAAAGATTTCCTTAACATACCTAGTCTTAATCCACTGGTTCAAGAGCTCAACTGGTATCCGCTTCACAACCTATACGATAACAAGAATGATACCATCGTTAACCATACGAACAATCCTCTCAATCTCATAAAGAAAGGTAACCTATCCTATAGCGAAACGGACAACATCTCCCCCGTTCTTATCGCTCCCTGAAACCAACCATGGGAAAGGTAACACAACAACACAACCAAAAATAATCCATCAACTATAGCATCAACAACAATGCATAGCATACCAACAACAAACTACTAATATCTCAAGACGAGCTACAAGCTCAGATTGGAACATATAGGACCCATATCACCCCTTATGGATTTCTTTCCTCGACTTAACCTTTCTCCTAACGTGATAAAAACTATGTTCATCAAAAGATCCCGCCTTATACCACACAAGAATGACAAGAAAACAGCCCATAAACTCAAGAATCTCCAAATAGCAACTCTATTCACTAGTTCATGTTAAATCTAACTATTTACCTTAACCAACACAATATGCTTACCTCTTATAGCAACTCCAAGTCAAAATCCAAGAGTTTCCAAGCTTACAACCACCCTTAATGGCACTACAACATCATAGAGGTAGCTTTCTTATAGTTTCCACACTTCATGCCTTGGATTTGAGTTGATTAAGCTTGAATTAACCTTTTAACCTTTATGAGGTGTTTAAAGGGCCTTAGAGAGAGCTTAGGATCGAGGTTTGGATGAGAAATAATGAAAAATGAGCTTTAAAACACTTTTAAAATGAGAACGGTCAACCACCACCTCCAATGTAGGCCCAAAATGTATGGGTCATACTTTTGTTCGGTACCTGGGCTCGCATTTTTCCAACTTTCTGCCAAATTTTGACAATGAAGTACGGGACATACTTTTCTATATGGGTCGTACATGACACCATACTTATTAAATTTGCGAACTTCTAGTTGCATTGGAAAGAGAACTTTGTGAACTTGGATTTGCATAGATTATGCATTCCATCACTCCTCATATGCTATGAGATATACCTACCTGAAATTGGACAAAATATCTTGTCCAAAATTTTCCAAATTTTCCCAAAGTTTCGACTTTCTTCGATTCGCTTAGTCCCGAAACCTTTAGATACTTACTTAACACTTGTTAGAGGTCTTCCTTAATCTTATAGGAGTTTCGTGGCCCCTGCCGTCTTACGTTTGTTCACTTATGACACAAACGACGCAAGAATTTTACGAGGTGTAACATCCATAATGATTCTATTCTTTGTAGCTAGGGATGGTCAATGTTTATTCATGTTCTAGTAATGTTGTTCAGTACGTCTTTCTTCAAATTCAGTATGATTCATAGAGTCACCTGTAGATGTAAATGGTATCTCATAACGATGTTCAAAGGTAAAATGACCGTTTGTCACTCCGACAGATTCAGGATGTACTCTTATCCTATTCATGCATTGCATTATATATATATATATATATATATATATATATATATATATATATATATATATATATATATATATATATATGTTACACCACGTATTTTATACGTTGAGTTTCGCCGTAAGATAGCCGACGTGGAGTTAGTAAGTGAAGTTGTTGTCAAGGTCATAAGAGAATCTACATGATTATTCTACATATACAGGAGTTTAAGTTATGTTCAACAAGTATCGGGAAGATTGAAGGCTAAATGAACTAAAAGAAACTGAGTGTGTCAACTAGGCAACACGATGGTTGCAAGTCTACGGACCGTTGAATGGTCGATGGACGGTCAGGCTGCACCGTTGAACAGCTCTCTGAGTATCAGTGGCTGTCGCTATTCGACGGTTGCAAGTCGACAGACCTTCGACCTTGCCGTCAAATTACTGGCGGTGGAAATTTTCCTTCTTTTATAAATTAAAAGGGCCACAACCTTGGATCATTATTTACACCCAAAAATAGAATTCTCTAGACTTTTCAAGCTCTGTCTCTACCATCTCTACTTATCCATACACCTCTTAAGTAGAATCAAGTGAAAATCAAGCTTTGGAACCCTAAACTAGCTTATGGATGTTGGTGGTCCTTGCTTTTAGTTAAAGTTATGGTGGTTTGGTTTTGAAAACAAGATTGGGGGAGTTGAAGTTCTTCAAGAATAAGGTTTGCTCTTCCTTTAATTTCTTATATTGAGTTGATTTGGAGGTTAATAAGTCATAATGGTGAACGAAATTGTGGCAGGGAAAGTCATAAAGCATTGTGTTGCTGTTGTTTATTGTGAATGGAATTTGGAGGGAAGTTTTGGATTGATTTAAGTGTAAATTGTATATAATCTCTTAAACATGGAATTGTTGAAATTGTTGTTGGTATCTGGATGTTGTTTGGAGGATTGGTGGAAGTAAAAGATATAAAAGAAATGTTGTTCTATTTTCATTAGCTCAAGTATTAGTTTATTTGACCTTATGAGAGTCTAAATGGCTTAACTCTAGTATGAACCCTCTTGAATGTAGATTTTCCATCTTGGGAGGAAAACGTTAAGTAGTTAAGGAGACAAAAAGTATGTTAAGTCTAACTCTTTCTTTCTTATGGCATGGTCACTTCGATACGATCATATATGTAAATGTTCTCCATGATGACTCCTTTTCTAGAAATGCTAAATCTTATAGTCCTTGATGTTCCTATGATATCCATAATATCCCTATTCCTAAAAATGCTAGAAGCTTATGATTTTTGAGGTTCTTATGATATTGTTGATAATTTTATTACGATTGATCTATGTCATATGATTATTGATTTCTTCATTGATGTTGATCTCATCTTATGGTTATTGTTCTCTCAAGGTGAGATATGATAATGCTGATAGTTCCATAATGATAATCAGTGGTTTACCGACCTTACATCACTCTGATGGAGATATAGCTTTCATTTGGGCTCTCATGCATGCTTTATATATATGTATGTATTTTCTCACACCATATCGCACTATAGTTTGCAGGCACGTAGATGTGCACACCACTGTAGTGGATAGGTTATGATGTTATCCCGGACGTGGGATGTCCCGGACGTGAGATGATAATATGATGATAACACCGAGCGTATATATATATATGATAATGTTTGTTTTTAAAACTAAGCATGCATGACATCCGCCTTAAGAGGCATTCAAAGGTACATATTGATCTCTTTATCTTATGTCATCTTCATACTTTTGTTATTCTGTTACTCATGCTTTGTATACTCGGTGCATTATTCGTACTGACTTCTTTTTGCTTGTGGATGCTGCGTTCATGCCCGCAGGTAGACAGACCAGACCCTTAGGCTGCTTCATCAGAGATTGTACCGGAGAGCTCTATTTGTATGGGCATGGCGGGGTCCTGTCCCGTCTTTATGATGTTATGCACTCCATGTAGAGGCTCGTAGACATGTGTATATAGTTAGATGTTCTATAACCTCATCGGTTCATATTTTTGTATATCATTTTTGGCAGCCTTGTCGGCTTGTATATATGAGTATAGTGTGATGGCTAATGAATAGATATGCATTTATCTCTTGTACCCCCATGCCCTTATAGACTATGATATTTATGAGTTATCTTTGTGGTCCACCTAGATATGGTTATGAGTAGTATGTCAAAAGGTGATCGGTAGGTTATCTTTGGGTGTCGTCATGGCCTCTGGTTGGGTCATGACTATATATGTGTGTATGTGTGTGCTGTCCTATGACCCCTCAGGCGTTATACACATGTATATTATGTATTCTCTATGTGGGGTATGGGGAAGGTGACGACGTTATATACACACTACCACCTAATCAGCTGGTCACATGATGATGATGATGATGTCCACAGAGGCCGATATGATACGATGCGATTCCTATAGAGGCTTGATAGGCATTATATATATATATATATATATATATATATATATATATATATTATATATATATATATGATAATGTTTGTTTTTAAAACTAAGCATGCATGACATCCGCCTTAAGAGGCATTCAAAGGTACATATTGATCTCTTTATCTTATGTCATCTTCATACTTTTGTTATTCTATTACTCATGCTTTGTATAGTCGGTGCATTATTCGTACTGACTTCTTTTTGCTTGTGGATGCTGCATTCATGCCCGCAGGTAGACAGACCAGACCCTTAGGCTGCTTCATCAGAGATTGTACCGGAGAGCTCTATTTGTATGGGCATGGCGGGGTCCTGTCCCGTCTTTATGATGTTATGCACTCCATGTAGAGGCTCGTAGACATGTGTATATAGTTAGATGTTCTATAACCTCATCGGTTCATATTTTTGTATATCATTTTTGGCAGCCTTGTCGGCTTGTATATATGAGTATAGTGTGATGGCTAATGAATAGATATGCATTTATCTCTTGTACCCCCATGCCCTTATAGACTATGATATTTATGAGTTATCTTTGTGGTCCACCTAGATATGGTTATGAGTAGTATGTCAAAAGGTGATCGGTAGGTTATCTTTGGGTGTCGTCATGGCCTCTGGTTGGGTCATGACTATATATGTGTGTATGTGTGTGCTGTCCTATGACCCCTCAGGCGTTATACACATGTATATTATGTATTCTCTATGTGGGGTATGGGGAAGGTGACGACGTTATATACACACTACCACCTAATCAGCTGGTCACATGATGATGATGATGATGTCCACAGAGGCCGATATGATACGATGCGATTCCTATAGAGGCTTGATAGGCATTATATATATATATATATATATATATATATATATATATATATATATATATATATATATATATATATTATATATATATATATGATAATGTTTGTTTTTAAAACTAAGCATGCATGACATCCGCCTTAAAAGGCATTCAAAGGTACATATTGATCTCTTTATCTTATGTCATCTTCATACTTTTGTTATTCTATTACTCATGCTTTGTATAGTCGGTGCATTATTCGTACTGACTTCTTTTTGCTTGTGGATGCTGCATTCATGCCCGCAGGTAGACAGACCAGACCCTTAGGCTGCTTCATTAGAGATTGTACCGGAGAGCTCTATTTGTATGGGCATGGCGGGGTCCTGTCCCGTCTTTATGATGTTATGCACTCCATGTAGAGGCTCGTAGACATGTGTATATAGTTAGATGTTCTATAACCTCATCGGTTCATATTTTTGTATATCATTTTTGGCAGCCTTGTCGGCTTGTATATATGAGTATAGTGTGATGGCTAATGAATAGATATGCATTTATCTCTTGTACCCCCATGCCCTTATAGACTATGATATTTATGAGTTATCTTTGTGCTCCACCTAGATATGGTTATGAGTAGTATGTCAAAAGGTGATCGGTAGGTTATCTTTGGGTGTCGTCATGGCCTCTGGTTTGGGTCATGACTATATATGTGTGTATGTGTGTGCTGTCCTATGACCCCTCAGGCGTTATACACATGTATATTATGTATTCTCTATGTGGGGTATGGGGAAGGTGACGACGTTATATACACACTACCACCTAATCAGCTGGTCACATGATGATGATGATGATGTCCACAGAGGCCGATATGATACGATGCGATTCCTATAGAGGCTTGATAGGCATTATATATATATATATATATATATATATATATATATATATATATATATATATATATATATATATATATATATGTATGTATGTATGACCCCCAGGCGCAATATATGCATATATGTATACATGCACACATTATTTTTGCATATCATTAGCCCTCAGAGGCAGTTCAGACATACCGGTTGCATTCCTTTTATCCTATGTAATTTTATGTCTCTTTCCTTACTTTCATGCCTTACATAATACGGAGTACTAATGTCTCTTTTTTGGGGACGCTGCATTTCATGCCCGCAGGTTCAGTTAGACAGGTTGATGATCCGCATCCGTAGGTTGCTGCTTAGTTGATATTGGAGCACTCCCGTTGATCCAGAGTTGCTGTTGTGTTTTGGTACTTTATATTTTGTGTACATATGAGTATGGCGGGGCCCTGTCCCGACCTTATTACGTCATATACCCCAGTAGAGGCTTGTAGACAGTTATGGTATAGTTAGACGTTGTATGGCCTCTCGGCCTATATTTTTGCTATATAGTATTCCATGATGGCCTTGTCGGCTTGCACAGTTTTGTCCAGCATTGTTATATAACATGTCTTTTCAGGCTCATCCCTTTTCAGCATATTTCTCTTATGATCTAGCAGATCCGAAGACCCTCGTGGTCCACCTTTGTTTATGATTATGATATGAAAGCATGATTAGCGGCGCTCGATAGGTAGGGCTCGGGTGCTCATCATGGTCCTCCGATTTGGGTCGTGATAACTTGGTATCAGAGCAGTTCTATCCTAGGGTTGTCTACAAGTCGTGTCTAGTCTCTTGTTTATGGTGTGTTATGCACCACACTTATAAACAGGAGGCTGCAGGACATTTAAGAAGATTATCCTTCTTTCTTATCTTAGATCGTGCGTTAGAGCCGTACCATCAGGATTCCTTTTCTATTAATGTATTATGATTTCAGCGATGCCTGTGACTAGGGGTGTACATGGACGGGGTTGGTTCGGATTTTTCAAATACCAAACCAAACCAATTGCGTCGGGTTTTTAAATTTATAAACCAAACCAAACCAATAAAATTCGGGTTTTTCAACTTCAGGTTTTCTCGGGTTTTTCTCGAAAAAGTCTTCATACAAAACATATGACTTTTACTTCAAGTATTTCTTTAGTCCTAGTCAGATACAACTATATAACTAAGGTATTTCATAAGAAAATAACAGAAAATGTTAGATGGGTGATGACATCGTATTAAAATGTTCAACAAAAAAGATAATAAAATCGGTTAAAATAAGTGTTACTAATTAATAAGCCATAGAGAAAATGACTTTAATCTAAATACTAAGTTATGCTCAAATAAGTAAGGCTAATAAGAATTAATTACATGACAAAGAAAAAATTAAACTATGTATTTTTACGCTCTAAACCAATTATGCAAAACTAAAGAATACATATCCAACATTACTGCCATTCCAACATTACATATCCAAAACTAAAGAATTGACTAGTGTTGAGTTGGTTTTAATTTGGACTTTATTTGAGTTACTAACTTCCATGGCTTATAAACCTTATTGGCATTCAAAATTCTAAGTTCAAGCTTAAAATAATATGATAAAAGACAAAAAACTATGAAAAAATTTAAGAAATATTTACAAATTACATTACAAATAAATATTTTTATGTATAAAATATTTTTAAAATCGAATACACGTACTGCCGGGTCGGTTTGGTTCGGTTTGACTTTTTTTTTTAGCTAAAATCAAACCAAACAAATTATGGTCGGGTTCTTTTTTTCAACACCAAATCAAGTCAAACCAAACCACTAGGCAGGGTTTTTTTTTTCCGGTTTGACTCAATTTATCGGTTTGGTGCGGTTTGTCAGTTTACTTTGTACACCCCTACCTATGACGAGGAGAGATTCAGCTAGACAGAGAGGCAAGGCTGCGATAGATGAGGATACCAGTTGGGTGCCACTAGTAGATCCGCGGCAAAGGTGAGTCCCAAAGTGAGGCTCCATCTCAATCTTCTCAGAGCCCTTCCGTCCTAGCGAATTCCAGAGGGGCTGCAGCTACAGTACCCCCAGTTCCTCCACATGGTACATCAGGCCAGGAGATGCGAGATGCTATTCGGTTATTGAGTTAGTTAGTGGCCTCTTAGGCTCAGCGACAGGGCACGGGTACTGGTGATGTTGACAGGGCTGTTAGTACTAGAGTTCGAGACTTTATCAATTTGGACCCTCTAGTATGTTTCTGATCGAAACCAGAAGAGGACCGTCAAAATTTTATAGATAGGATACTGAGGATGTTGAGGGTGATACATGCTTCAGACACTGAGTCGGTAGAGTTAACTTCTTACCGTTTGTGAGATGTTGCTGTCCAATGGTATGAGACTTGGGAGTTGTCTAGAGAGGCTAATGAACCTCCAGCAGCATGGCAGGAGTTCACTGAGGCCTTCTTTCGATATTATTTGCCAGCGGAGCTCTGACAGGCTCTAGTTAATAGATTTTTAAATTTACGCTAGGGGAATATGAGTGTTTGGTACTATAGTCTTCTCTTTAACTCATTAGCCAGGTATGTTCCCATGATTGTAGCGGAGATTGAGGATCAGATACACTAGTTTGTGATTGAACTTGGGTCGCAATTGATTAATGATTGATATGGATATATCTTATATTCAGGCATATGAGCGAGCCAATCGAGAGAATGATAGGGGCCAGAGCAAGAGAGCTAGATCTTCTAGGTCTTTTGGTGAGTACCGGGTGGTCACAAATAACAGTTTTCTAGGCGTCCACCCTATTCAGCGGCTGGTGCACCTTCACAG
Organism: Lycium barbarum; assembly: GCF_019175385.1. Classification (NCBI taxonomy): domain Eukaryota; kingdom Viridiplantae; phylum Streptophyta; class Magnoliopsida; order Solanales; family Solanaceae; genus Lycium; species Lycium barbarum. Next base: position 42,582,819 of record NC_083348.1, on the reverse strand, counting down.
TTTCTAGGGTCGAGGTTTGATCGACCTACTTGTTCTAGGTTAGGCAAGAGCTCCCGGGCTTTCAGTTCCCAGTTCAGAGGTGATTCCAGCCAGGGTCATATCTACCACGATGTGCTCATTGTGGTAAGTTGCACGGCGGACATTGCCATTTGCGTTCAAATGTGTGTTATACCAACGGTCAGCCAGGCCACATTATGCGAGATTGTCCGTCGAAAGGTGGTAGAGTTGTAGTTCAGTCGACAGGATTTGTAGCTGGTTCTTCATCATCGGTATACCATCCTGGGCAGGGTTCTCAGACATGAGCTCGTCGTGGTAGAGGAAGAGGTAGAGCATCCAGTTCGAGCAATCCTCAAAACTGCATCTATGCATTGGTTGGTTGACAGGATCCTGAGTCGTCGCCTAATGTCATGATAGGTATATTCTTAGTCTTCTCCTATCACGTGTATGCATTGATAGACCCAGGCTCTACTTTATCATACGTCAATCCTTTTATTACTGGCAAGTTTGGGATAGAACCTGAAATGATTAGGCATTTTGAGGTGTCTACAACTGTTAGAGATCCGGTGACAGCTAGGCGAGTATACATGAATTGTGTTATCATAGTCTGTAACTGTTATACCGTAGAAGAATTGATTGAGTTGGACATGGTGGACTTTGATGTTATTATGGTTATGGACTGGTTAGCTTCTTGTTATGCTAACGTTGATTTCAGAACAAAGATGGTTCGGTTTCAATTTCCAGGAGAGCCAATACTAGAGTGGAAAGGTAATACAGCTTCGCCGAGAGGTACATTTATTTCCTATGTCAAGGCAAAAAATATGATCACAAAGGGTTGTATTTACCACATTGTTCGAGTCGAGATGCAAAAGCGGAACCACCGACCTTTCAGTTTGTCCTAGTGGTTAATGAGTTCCCAAATGTGTTTCCAGATGAACTTCCAAGCATTTCGCCTAAACGGGATATTGACTTTGCTATGTGCTACTAGATACTCAGCCTATATTGATTCCTCCTTATAGGATAGCCCCTGCCGAGTTGAAGGAATTGAAAAAGCAGTTGAAATATCTTCTTGAGAAGGGCTTTATTAGGCCTAGTACGTTGCCGAGGGGAGCACTAGTGTTATTTGTAAGAAATAAAGTTGGCTCATTGTGAATGTGTATAGATTACAAGCAGCTGAATAAGGTGGCGATAAAGAACAAGTATTTGCTCCCGATAATTGATGATTTATTTGATCAGTTGCAGGGTGCCAGATGTTTTTCAAAGATAGACTTGAGATCAGGTTATTATCAAGTTAGGGTCAGAGTAAAAAATATTTCGAAGACAACATTCAAGACCAGATATACTCACTTTTAGTTTTTTGTGATGTCTTTTGGGTTGACTAATGCTCCAGCAATATTTATGGATTTGATGAACCGCGTACTTAGACTCTTTTTAGATCAATTTGTGATTGTATTTATCGATGATATTCTAGTCTACTCTTGATCAGAGCTGAGCATATGGATCATTTGCGTGCTGTGCTCAAGTTTCTTAAGGATAAGAAGTTGTATGCGAAGTTCTCCAAATGTGAGTTTTGGTTGAACTACGTGTCTTTTCTCGGACATATTGTATCAAATGAAGGCATCAGGGTTGACACTCAGAAGATAGAGGCTGTGAAGACTTGGCCTAGACCCACGATACTGACGGAGGCTCGTAGTTTTCTGGGGTTGGCAGGATATTACAGGATATTTGTAGAGGGCTTCTCCTATATTTTAGTGCCATTGACGAAATTGACACAGAAGGCAGCTAAATTCCAGTGGACAGATGCTTGTAAGCGGAGTTTTCAGAAGTTGACGAACAGACTGACTTCAACGCCAGTTTTGACACTTCTAGAGGGATCAGAGGGTTATGCTATTTATTGTGATTCTTAGGGCGTCGAATTGGGTTGTGTGTTGATACAACACGGTAAAGTTATTGCATATGATTTAGGGAACTGAGGAAGCATGAAAAGAATTATCCGACCCATGATTTGGAGTTAGATGCGGTGATTCATGCACTTAAGGTTTGGAGACATTATTTGTAAGGTGTTCATATTGATGTTAACACGGATTGTAAGAGCCTTCAGTATATCTTTAAGCAGAAAAGGTTGAATTTGCGTCAGAGGCGATGGTTGGAGCTATTGAAGGATTACGATGTTGATCTTTTATATCATCCAGGGAATGCAAATGTAGTACCCGTTGCCCTTAACCACAGATCCATAGGTAGTCTATCTTACTTACGAGCAGAGAAAGGGGAGTTAGCTCACGAGCTTCGTTATTTAGCCAGCCTAGGAGTTTGATTATAGGACTCAGGTGATGTAGGAGTTATAGTTCAGGATACGGTGATATCATACTTAGTAGCTGAGGTCAAGAACCACCAGTATCAGGACCCTTCTCTGATTCGGTACAGGGAGATGGAGTTCTGAGGTATCGAGGCAGATTGTGTGTTCCGAATGTAGCAGGGTTACGTCAACAAATTATGGAAGAAGCTCATTTTTCCCGCAACTCTATTAATCCAAGGTCGACTAGAATGCACCATGACAACAGAGAGTTTTATTGGAGGAATGGTATGAAGAAGGATATAGTAGAGTTCGTGGCCCATTGCCCTAATTGTCATCAAGTAAAGGTTAAGCATCGGAAGCCTACTAGATTGTTGCAGGATATAGAGATTCTTACTTGGATATGGGAGGTGATTAATATGGATTTCATTACAGCCTTACCTCGTTCCTAGCACAGGTTTGATTCGATATGGTTGATTGTTGATAGGCTTACAAAGTCAGCACATTTTCTACCTGTCAGGACTACTTATTCAGCCGAGGATTACTCGAAGTTTTCTATTAAGGAGATAGTGCAACTTCATGGTGTTCCATTATCTATTATTTCATACAGAGTTGCATCGTTTACAGCTAACTTCTGGAGATCCTTCCAGAAGGGTTTAGGGACACATATGAACCTCAGTACAACATTTCATCCTTACACAGACGGGCAGGCTGAGCGTACTTTTCATACGCTCGAGGATACGTAACGAGCATATGTGATAGACGAGGTTGCTGGGATGATCATTTGCCACTTATTTAGTTTTCATATAATAATAACTATCATTCCAGTATCCGGATGACCCCGTATGAGGCCCTATATGGGCGGAAGTGAAGATCTCCTATCGGATCATTTGAGGTCGGGGAATCAAAGTTGATAAGGCCTGATTTGTTTCAGCAGGTGGTGGAGAGGGTTAAGCTCATTCAGGAAAGATTACTAGCAGCTCAAAGTCGCCAGATGTCTTATGCTGTAATGACCCGTTAGATCGTTATGTGCGTTTCGATCATTTTACCCCTGTTGATCCATTCCCATGACTTTTAGCGAGTCTAGTGAAAACTAAAGGATTTAGAATCCTTAAGTGAAAGTATTTGACCCATAGTTAACTTTGGGTAAACAGCTCTTTTCAAAATTTGGTCGACTCCGTTAGGTTCGGAGGGTCGATTATGACTTGGTGGGGGATGGATGGTTCGGTTTCTGAGACATTTGTTTGCATTTGGGTACTTGGTTGGAAACTTGTTTTTTTCGTTTGGGGGTCGACTTGGTAAATTAGGCTTCTGTTGTAAATTTTGAGGCCACGGGTGAATTTGTAGCACGTTTTTATGTGTGTGTGCATATCTGATTTATATATGTGGGGCCTTAGATAAATGTTGGGATTTCGGGATAGACTTATGAAAATCAAATTTTTGCTGCGATGGCGGCGTGTCGACTGCTATGGCGAGTAACAACATTTATTGAGTTTTCGCCATAGCGGATGGACTGTCGCCAAGGCAGGACTGCCATGGCGATCATTACGACCGTCGTGGCGGAATGACGGGATCAAAATCCCATTTTATCTTCCTAAGTTAGAATTACTTTTCCAAAACTCCTTAAACCTATCCTAAGAGCTTAGGCAGGCGATTATTAACGAACTTGGGGGAATCATTATTGAAGGTTTGTTCTAAAGCATTATCTTGTTCACTTTCCTTTCTCTGTTAAATTCCTATGGTAGTTCAAGTTCTAGAAATGGTGGGTTGAGCACCTAGAATTCTAAATCATGAAACCTTAGCTTGAATTGGTTGTTATTGTTTAATTCTCTATTTCTATCATCTCGAAGTGTAGGGTAACACCTAGGATGGAATTGTTATATAAATTCATGAATCTATTTTGAGACTTAGGGTTTCACCCAAATCTGTTTTTGTTTTTTGACTAAACTATGAAATTAAAGGGTCCAAAGTGATTAGAAACCCATGAATTTGGGGATTATGATTGTTGGGACTAAGGGTAGGGTAACTTCCCCCTTAATTTCCTTTTTTACCCATTTGATTCGTTAGGTGTATTTTGGGTACTTTTCCCAAATCCAATTAGTTGGTGTATTTCTTACTTAGAATTATTATTACTAGACTTTGAGCATTCCGAGGCTTTATTTAAGGGGAAGGCTCTGTTGGAGTAGCTCGTGGTTCCAGTTCTACTTTGAGGTAGGTTACACCTTACTTGAGTTAGACTTTGATTAGTAGAATATATATGTAGTAGAATTAATGGGAAAAATCATGATTAGGCTTTCGGGCAAGAAGTCTGGTTGGATATTACCTAAGTTGGTATGACTTATGATTATGTGGGCTTGTCGCCATTACTTTATGTATTGAACCATGAGTTGTATTTGCTGTGTTATTGGAAGGAATGGGTTGACATATATATATATATACACACACACTCTTCCGTGTTGTTTGAGATAACTTGTATGAATCATGTTATTGTTAAGTTGATCTATTTGAGACTTGTTATGATTTATGGCATTATGACTTGCACTTCCTTGGCATTGACATTATTGATTGATCATGCTGACATTGGAGTGGTGTTTCATATTGGGTTCTAGACTTGAACCACATTCTGAGATCCATTGTGGTATACAAACATATATATAAGGCACATTTGACTGGGGGTGAGGATGTGGCTTAGTTGTGGCTCATGATCCGAGGTCAGTTCCAAAGCGAGTGATACATGAACACCATGGGTCCTTCACGGGTCATGACTATCATATGAACTAGGACTTTAGCATGTGTGTACAGTTGAGATACTTATCATTGATTGCATTGCATTGGATATCATCTTTTTCCTGTGATTCATTGTTGATCGGTATTGTTAGTATTGTTGTTGTTGTTTTTGTGTTGTTGTGCGTATCTGCTTATCTTGCTGGTTTTACGAATGTATGCATGATACTAATCTTATTAGGCCTATGATATTTACCGGTACATAGTGTTTGAACTGATACTACCTTGCTGCACTTTTTCTGAGTGCAGATTGTGTGCTAAGGATGTCTTCTATCTTAAGGCTACTTTCTTCCAGATCCGAGGGTGAGCTCTTATCCATACCACACCACCTGAAGATCTCTCCTTATTGATGTCTATTTTATTTCTAGACATTTCTGTTATTTTCAAACGTTTATGTACTTCTTAGACAGTTTTATGATTGGTGTCCTTGCACGATGACTTTCGAATTTTGAGGTTGTAATAAGTAGTATTCTGCACTTTCTATTATATATGGCATGAATTAGACTTATTGATAAGAAATGATATGGTTTGATGACATGAAAAACCCTAAGGAACCAGATACAATTAGGTTTATCTGTGTGAACTTCGTTAACCTTATTATATCTCATATACTACTTGTCTAACATGCTCCTTGAAGGATCAGAGGCCTGCAGGAATTGCTCATATATGAGAGACCAGCTATGTTCATTCAGAAGGACCAGATGGGATCATGTCTCCAGCCTGCTCAGCCAACAATGCAACTGTAGACAGTGTATCCAGTACTTACAACATGTTGGAAGAACAGATGAGGAACTAGGTTCCTCTAGATAAATATTCTGGACACTAAAGTTGAAAGTCCAAATCCGCAGCTGTAAAGTGAGTGGCTGAAAAGTACAATGCAGCTGTACAGAAGTGCCTCATCAAGGCCGATTGATTAATGGTCCAAATTTCATGAGTGGTCATCTCTACTCTCTCTCTCTCTCCGTGCATATAAAGACATCATCTTCCAATAGAAGACTTATTCTTGCACAATCCGAAAATTTCCCCATCCAAAGTGCAAGTCTCCACCTTTGAAGGTGTTCCTCAAGAATAGAGCCACAACAACCCGAAGGACCAGGTCCCGAACTGAAGATGTTTTAGGTCCTTAGGTTGCTGAGTCTTTGTTCTTTTGTGCTTAAGCTGTAAACCTACTCTTCCATAAAAAAACCTATTTATAAGTGTCCTAAATTCTCAAGGTTGCTTCCACAAGGTCTTAAGTGGTAAACTAGGCTAGAGTTAGCTTAGTTGTATTATTGTGTGGCTAGAGTTAGTCACTGTGTTGAAGTCTCAAAGGGTGCATTTGAGTAGTACACTAGGCTGGGGTAAGTCTAGGTGTATTAGTGTGCTTGGCTAGGGGTAGTCAAGGGTGAGGGTTGCATAAGCGTTATTGCAAGAGTGAGGGATTATGGGAGTTAATTCCTAGCTTAAAATAGAGTTGTAACTTGAGTTTCTTGGTTAGTGGAGTTGAATTCCTACAGGGGTATGGTTTTTAATCCCTTGAGCAAGGAGTTTTCCACGTAAATATCTTGTGTTGATTCTCGTACTACATTGCATAAGGGAGCTGCTACACGACCAAGTCCCTCATATACTGTTTGGTGGACACACAACCTAAAACCATTGGTATCAGAGCGGGTTCTTTCTGAAATGTTAATATCTAGAGAGAATCTTCATCATGGCTAGTTAACCAAGCCTAGAGAAAGGAGAATCCATCACAAGACCACCAAGATCCAATAGAGAATATCATGGATGGTTGAAGGGGCAAAGGCATAAATTTTCATGGCTGAGGATCTAAGCTGTGGGACATCATTTGTGATGGACCCTATGTTCCTATGAAAAGTTACGGAGCTGGATCTGGGATTGGTCAAAAGTGAGAAGAAACCAAGAGTTGACCAACCTAGTTTCCGAAAAAGGAAAAGGCTGAAGTGAGAGGAGGTAATCAAAAATTACTTTACTTGTACAATGACTGCTCAAGGCATATAATAGAAAGAGTGGATGATTTCCTCTCACTCAAGGTCTACCAAAGATGGAGTGTGCCTAGTGGAAATGGCAAGAAAGGTCACATTCTTGGCCATGACAGAAATTGGTAAGACATCCTCCCATGAACTGAAAATGTGGCACAGAGGAACCTGGTCCCTGCAATAACAGAAGAAGCAGCAGAATCTCTAGAAGGCATAGAGGAACGTAGTCCCTCTATCACTCTACTTGCTGAAAGTTGATTCTGCAAGATAGAGGACCTGGTAGTAGACATCTTCACCAAGGCACTAAGCAGGGAGCAATCTATAGGAGATGAGTTTGATCGAGCTCAACTTGTTGCCCTTCCTCAAACATCTTCTGGCTTAGCTATGTTAAGAGGAAAGGTACAAGGTTAAAAGGTGTTTTTTGAAAGCATCTAACTCACTCTTGTACCGTTATAGGTTCACACACATGGCAGGGTCAGGACAGCACAAGCATAAGTGACATTGCACATCTCAGAGCTCTTGCCTTGACTTCAAAATTGTCAAGGGACCTGGTGTCTATGACTCAGGTTAATAGTCTCTTCAGTGCTTAATATGTCTAGAACTGTCTAGAATGCCATGTCATTAAGACATTTCTGCTTTCTATTCAAATTTAAGCCCTTTAAATGCCTACCCATCCTGAAGCTCTTCGTACCTCAAAAGAAACCATTCCTCTTCAGATCTTGCCAATTTTTTTACCATATCTGAAATCTGAATCGTTCTTCCTCACTCGCCAAAATCTAAACCCCACCATATCACTACCAGTTCCCAAAGATAGTTTGATTCTGTTAAGTCTCACTTCCATCGACTATTCTAGAACAGATAAAAGACTCTATGAGCCTTGTGTAGACCTTCTGCTCGATGACTCTAAATGAAGGGGAGCGAAACAGATCTAATATCATGGAAAGTGGAACTAAAATTATTAAGGGGTTTGAAGAGGCCTTGAAGGCAAAAGAAAGAGATGAAGGAACTCAAAAGGATCTGATGATGAAAAGGATAAAAGGGAAGGAACCTATTATGGAAGAAATGGATGCAATCTGAAAGGCATGCAATCCATTGGAAGAAAGGTATCTTTCACGAGTAATCCCTGTGGTAGTACAGAAGAGACATCATGCGCATCTGCTCCAAGCGAATCACAACGATCCTAACATGACAGACAAGGATGAAAACACCTTGCCAGATACTGTGATAGATACCAAGATATGCACCTTATACAGCCTAATGTTTACTGGTATAGCCACACTAAAATTTGAGGTACTAGCTGTTACACCCCGTATCTTCGAAGAGCACTTATCAAATTTGAAACATAAGTACGTTGAGTTAGGGTTAAGTAAAAACACTTTGGAATATAAAGAGAAATCATTATTAAGTATATTTAATAAGTGAAGGATGTATATAACATATACCAGAAGGTTTTATAAGGAAATGAGTGGAAGAAATGAAGTAGTAAGACTTCAGAGAAAGGATGGGTAATGTTTTGTGTGAAAATATTGGTCCAACTTGGGGGACGAATATCCCTTAGCATATGAAGTTTTTTAAGGTGAAATAAAATCCTAAGATGATGTTCGTCGAGTCTAGTTTCCAACGCAACAAACTGCTCGACAATAGGACATCGGAGTAGAGAATTATGGACATTACAAGTTCAGCTGACAGAGCAGAAACGCATGCTACAGTACTACTACAGTACCGACTTGCTACATTACTGCTACAGTAAAATGCTACAGTGACCCCGACCCAAATTTGACCCTTATAAAAAGGGTAAGAACCCCCTTTTTCACCAGATTTTCCCAGAAATTTCGAGAAAATTGAAGAGAGAGAGAGGGGGGGATCACAAAGTAAGCAATTTTCAAGCGAGGAGTATTAATCGAAGCTCGGATAAACGCATGGATGTGATTCTAGTATGGTTTTCGATGGATTCAAGGTAGATATTGAAGATATCTCTGTCTTAACAAGAATAAGGTATGAATCTCCTATTATTACTGTTAATTTTGGTTTATTTACGGAGATAAAGTCGTTAAATAATTGTATAGCGAGTTGGTTGGTTGTGGAAATTGGGAAAACATCGTGTGGAATGTTTTATGGTACATATTGGTGTTGGAAATGATGTTATTGATGTTGGTATTTTTGTTGTTTTTGGTTGTTGGATTGTGATTTCGGGCTAGGCATATAAACAGGGGAGATGCTGCCCGATTTTCAGCAGGATATAAAATAGTTTGACTTGAAAGCTTAGCACAAATATACTACGATGAGTCTAATGATTGTGTGAATCCTCGTAAATGTAGACTTGTGAGCTCGGATGAATAAGTGTAGATAATTGGAGGCCGAACAGGTATGTTAAGGCTCGCCCCTTTCTTTCAAAGGCATGATTCCGATGTTATGACTTCAAAATGTTTCCATATCTTCCTCGTTTTCAAAATTTAGATGTTTATGACTCCAAGGCATAACCCCTTTCCTAATAATTCATAAATGTTTTCCAAAATGTTCGTATTTCCTAAATCAGAGGTTTATCGCTCCGTGAGCTCTTATGATAACAACGATGAACCTGTTTTCACAATCATAATGATGATGTCAAAGATGAGAATATTTTCCTACCTTGATTATGATGATGATGATTCCGGGTTTAAAGGTTCCAAGTTTATGATTTCAATGACGATATAAGAATGTTGAGCTATTTGTTGATTTCTCAATTTTATTCATGGATGATGACTATTTTTAAAGACTCCAAAGTATATGAATTGATGCCTTATGAGATTTATGATCTTATTCTATGTTCTCTCTTGATGATATTCTTCATTGATAGTCTCACCTTATAATAATTGTTCTTTCACGGTGAGACAAAGCGATGATAATTATTCCATAATATAATCGGAGGTTACCGACCTTACGTCACTCCGATAGAGACATGACTTTCTTTGGGCTCTCATGCATGCTGCTTATATGATATATGTATATAATATATGTATATGTATATGGGGAATATGGGAAAAGTTTGTGGAGCTATAGATGCATTGTCACCTGATCAGTTGGTGCAACTTATCATCCCGGACGCGGGACACATGTGGCTAAATGGATCGGAGCCGACACCTCGGCATATTTTCTGTATATATGAACAAGAAATGTTTTTCAAAGAAAGCTAAGCATGCATGGCATCCGCCCTAAGAGGCACTCATATGTACAGGTTGCTCTTCTATCTTATGATATGCTCTATATTTCCATTCTGTTATTATTTATACTTCACATCCCTTACTATATTACTATTAATGCCTTAAATACTCGGTACATTATTCGTACTGACGTCCCTTCTTGTGGACGCTGCGTTCATGCCCGCAGGATCAGGTAGCCAGTTGGACGATTCATAGCAGTAGGATCTCTCCTCAGCCGCAGTCAGTACGCTCCATTGATCCAGAGCTACACCCCTTTTGGTATGCTATTCGGTTACGTACATATATGGGTACTGATAACAACGCGGTTAGGGAGATCCCAAATTTATAATTAAAATATAAGAAGTGCGGAAGCAAATATAGAAAAGAATCTAAAAACTAGAAAATAAAAGATATGGGAAATTCGAAGGAACAATCCACGAATTTCCAAGAACGTTAGTTCTAAAGTCTTGACAAGATCCAAGTAACAACGTATAGATTTATAGGAAGAAATCTAACGCTTTTACTTGAGATAACAAATCAAAAACAGTAGATTAGGATCCTGACCGCTTTGTGAGTAACTTAAGACAACAATTAGTATTTAGAACTAACCGCCTTCGAAAGAATACCAAAAAGAAATCAAAGATATCAAGGAAGAAATTATCTTACTACCTTGAACTAGGAACTAGTTAGGTTGAAAGATAAATCCAAAAGTAATGCCACAAAGGTTCAAAAGAACTCTCAATATAATATATTCTTCAAAATCTGATTTACAATGGATGACAATCACCCCTATATATAGTTGTAAAGAAGGAACTAGTCAAAATAGAAATAAATGGGAATTATCTTCCCTAGAAACATAGAAGACTTCCCACACTAGGACCAATGTAGTCAACATAGATTAAAACAACCTAGAAGACTACCCACACTTGGACCAATGCAAGTCAACATAGATTAAAACAACAATTAATTATTTATTCTAGAAAACTAATTTGGGCCAATTTGGGCTGCTGGAAACTTCTTCTTTTGGGGCTGATTTGGGCCTCATTTCATCTCACTTTGGACTTTAATTTGGGCCTCCAAATAGGTGTAAGACTTGAGGAAAAAAATCTGAATAGGGCTGGAGGTCTTCTGCCATCACAAGACAATTTATTTAATTGCTAATTGAAGCCCGTTGATCTTGACATTACATTTCCTTGTCCTTCAATGGAGTTGAGCTTCCATGGCTGCTATTATTTTCCCCCTCTTAAAGAAGTTTCGTCTCGAATCTTGGTGGTGACCTTATTTTCTATTTAATGCATTTGAGCCTTCATGGTTGCTATCATTCTTCCTCTCCTAAAGATTATTCTCGTCCTTGAATCTTGATATTTTCCTGCAACCAACATGATAATCACAATAAGTAGAAAAACACAACAACCACTTGGTATGAGTAACACAAGGTAGTGACCATGCAACCATTTAATCCACTTATTATTTTTATGCACAAACACTCCTTTTAAAAGTCCAAGTATAACATCAGCTAACAGGAAAATGTAATCACCAACACAAGCACTAAAAACACAATTCATAAGCTCTTTAAATTGCAGAGGGTCATTAGCTAGACCAAAAGCGTATGAATACAAGGAAAACATACCATATTTGCTCTTGCTAAATAATTTAACCTCACCATTAGATATACCATAATCAAGATATGGACCAAAAGTAATTTCCTCAAGAAGTGGCTTGGAATAAACCTGCAAAAAAGGATCGACGAAACAAGATAAAGATATTGTGAAATTAGCAATGTGTGAGCACTTATCCTTTTCCACACTTGAGTGACTATATCCTGCATTTAGCTCAACTTCCTTAATATCTAAGACACCAAAAGCTTCATGTGTCTCATTATCTTCATTGGGAATTTCACCATCTTTTCTTCCTTCATTGGTATCCCAAAGTGGACAAAAATAAACTGCAAACTCATCTTTATTATCATCCCACAATGGGTTATCACACAATTTAAAACCTTGACTAATGAGATTAGTCATATCCCCTTCCATTGCTACAACTAAAAGATTACTAGCATAGTGCACATTAGACATGAATGAGTTCTCATCAACAACTGCATCACTAGAGTCAAATAAAGAATGACCTAAACAAGGAGAATAACTCTCATCCATAGGTGCTGAAACAACAGATTCAAAAATTGAATTATCACAACTCTTACCTACAATTCCTTCACATTCAATGGCTTTTAAAGCACATAAAGTATTAGGTTTAGCCATTTTACCACAAGTTGCTTCCTTAAAGGATCCTCTACCTTGGTCTACATGTGATGTAGCACTTGAAAATTTTGCAGAATCTTCTTGGCAACATAAGGTCTTTATCTCTTTTCTTTGCTGTTCTAAAGACCGCATGGGCGCTTATTCCGAAACCTGCAATGTAGATTCAAAAACACTAGAAAGACAAAGAGTAAGGAAGTTAGAAGATAAACAAGAACCATTCTCACTTAAGCTCTCTTTTGATTCTCTCAATTCTTGTAACAAAACACTTTTTGTTCTAACATCTCTGCCTTCACTCTCATTATTTTCACTCTTGCTTTTGTTTTTATCTCCATTCTTTTCTTGTGACAACTCACTCGCTTTTCTCAACTGAAACTTTCCTTTTTCCTCTCTTGAGTTACCATTTTGCACTCCCTTACTCCACCCAATTTTGTATCTCTCTTCCTTATAATTTTCTTTTTCACTCAGTTCTTTTATTCTCTCATCTTCTTTTTTTTCTGGAGGTTTAGGAACTTCTGTTAGTGTAAGAGAAGTTACACATGATGAAGAGTCACCCTTTTGTTCACAACTCGACTCCTCCTCTTGGAAGATTACATACTTAACCATCTTATTGGAACGAATAGGACTTTTGGAGTTAGCTTCATCTTGGGACAGTGTTATAGAATGAATGCGCCTCAATTCCTCCTTTAAATCACTCCACGTCAAAAGTAGCCGATTAAATTTCACCCAATGAGGGTTACGATAATCATCGACTATCTTCCGTAATTTCAAGGACAATGCCCTTGTGGCAAACTCCAATTTTTCCATCTCCCAAAAATTGTTACAAGCAAATATATGCTCCATATAGTATTCCCATTGTAGGTAAGTTTCTTTACTAGCACACATGCACAATCTTGGTAGTACCACATGATTACTGCCGCACTTGGCCAATCCTTCATAATCATAGATTCTTGCAATTGTGAAAGACATAGTTATTTTAAAGAAAATGTATCACTCAGTTTTTTTTTTTTTGGCTTTTTTCCTCAATTATTCTCACCCACTCTTGCCTTTTTCCCCTCAAATAACCTTTGGGAAAACACTTTGTGGATTTATAATTAAACCCACTAGAATCAAGCCCTTAGTAGTAAAATAAAGAATTTTAGGGCACTAAAAAAAATGAAGAACCAATCCTAGAAAGAATTAGAATTTAGTTGAAACAAGACTCGAACAAAAAGGACTTTTTTTTTTTAACAAGATAAAAGGAGCAAGAAAAAAATTGATTGCTTCTTAGCTTTAAAGATCTAGGATCTCCTCTTCTTATTTTCTATCTTAATCTTTAGAAAACAAATAGATGGAAGAAATTTCTTGGAGAGCAAACACTAAACTTTTTTTTCGTCACTGTTCACTGCTACAGTCTTTTTAATTTATTTTTTTTGCTCTTTTTTTTTCTTCAAGAAATCCCCAAGATTATCAAGAACGGAATCTTGATAGAACCACTCTGATACCACTTGATAACAACGAGGTTAGGGAGATCCCAAATTTATAATTAAAATATAAGAAGTGCGGAAGCAAATATAGAAAAGAATTTAAAAACTAGAAAATAAAAGATATGGGAAATTCGAAGGAACAATCCACGAATTTCCAAGAACGTTAGTTCTAAAGTCTTGACAAGATCCAAGTAACAACGTATAGATTTATAGGAAGAAATCTAACGCCTTTACTTGAGATAACAAATCAAAAACAGTAGATTAGGATCCTGACCGCTTTGTGAGTAACTTAAGATAACAATTAGTATTTAGAACTAACCGCCTTCGAAAGAATACCAAAAAGAAATCAAAGATATCAAGGAAGAAATTATCTTACTACCTTGAACTAGGAACTAGTTAGGTTGAAAGATAAATCCTAAAGTAATGCCACAAAGGTTCAAAAGAACTCTCAATAAAATATATTCTTCAAAATCTGATTTACAATGGATGACAATCACCCCTATATATAGTTGTAAAGGAAGGAACTAGTCAAAATAGAAATAAATGGGAATTATCTTCCCTAGAAACATAGAAGACTTCCCACACTAGGACCAATGTAGTCAACACAGATTAAAACAACCTAGAAGACTACCCACACTTGGACCAATGCAAGTCAACATAGATTAAAACAACAATTAATTATTTATTCTAGAAAACGAATTTGGGCCAATTTGGGCTGCTGGAAACTTCTTCTTTTGGGGCTGATTTGGGCCTCATTTCATCTCACTTTGGACTTTAATTTGGGCCTCCAAATAGGTGTAAGACTTGAGGAAAAAAATCTGAATAGGGCTGGAGGTCTTCTGCCATCACAAGACAATTTCTTTAATTGCTAATTGAAGCCCGTTGATCTTGACATTACATTTCCTTGTCCTTCAATGGAGTTGAGCTTCCATGGCTGCTATCACGTACGGCAGGGCCTTCTCCTGTCATTTCTACAGTTTGTACTCCATAGAGGTCTGCAGACAGCGGATATGTAGTTGTGATATTATGCAGCCTCGTCGGTGTGTATTTTGTTGTACAGTATATGTGTGTGGCAGCCAAATCGGCTCACGCTGTTATTCTCAGTGTTTATGTTTATATGTATGCGTTGGCCGTGAGTTGCCGATACGGTGTCTTTTATGTTGAATGTTCGGGAGACAGTATAGCATAGTTATAGATTGTATATGGGCCCAGGAGAGTCACTGAGAAGTAAATGCAAGCACAGGAGTGCTTGGCCAGTAGTGGTCGGGCACTTGTTACGGCCCATCGGTTTGGGTAGTGACACTAGCCGTTCAGCTCATTACCCTGTATTGATTGATGAGAATGGATCTGGCACAACTACAAACTGGCTATGTGCAAGGTGCACGTGTTTAGTCTCCATGAATCCACCAGCCTATTATGCACATTTGGTTGCCCGTTGTGCACATTATTTCATTGAGGATGATGTCGAAATCATGTAGAAATGAAAATTCTCAAGAAGGCAAAGGGACCAGGTCTCAGTGGTGCTGCAAAGGAAGCTGACTCTTAGCTAAAGACTGAATATCCTTGTCTAGACCCACAAATCCTTAGTTCAAGAGCCCCTATCTGACCTTTTGTAGTCCATCGCTTAATGACTATGGCACTCATGGCAGTTTAAGCATTATATTTTGTACTGACTAAGACTACTATGTTCTTGATATGCTTAATGTAGCAATTAATCTGATTTGTGCAATGATCTTAATACTTGTTGTTACTATTCTTGCTTACGTTGTGTTGCCCTAGTGGCCAAATGCTACTGAATTTATTTTTGCTTATACTACTTTTATTACTTTTTTAAATGATGCCAAAAGGTGGAAGAAAACAAAGGGGTGGGAAAGGGAGGAAGAATGATGTGAGGAAGACAGTTTGTCATCATCAAAAAGGGAAAAAATGACTATATATATGTTTTGATGATTGCCAAACCTGGTAAAACCAGAGAGAGCGAGAAACCCGGTCCTCAATATGGCCTCTCCATACACCTCACAGTCTCAAGAATATAATTGATATATATGAGCGAGACATGTGCGAAAGATAAGGGGAACCATGAAAAAAGGAAAGAGGACTGCAAGCTGGGCAAGTGAAGGACTGATTCGTAAGGTGAACGAGTGGGAATCTAGTTCCCAGTGGGGAACTTTGTCTATGATTTTATTATCATCAAAAAGGGGGAAATTGATATGTCATGACATAATTTGATGATTTGAAAAACCTTACTTAAAGAGCCAGAATACTACTATGTATCTCGAGGTCTGAGTCTCAGGGGGAACAAATGAGGTAAATTGGTAAGGGATCTGGTCCTTAGGGGGAATACAAAGGAGGTCACTTTGTCATCATAAAAAAGGGGAAAATTGATAAGGAATGATATGTTTTAATGAAATGACAAATCCTAAGGAACCAGATACAAGTAGGTTCATCTGTCTGAACTTAGTTAATCTTATGATATCTCATATGCTGCTTGTCAAACACGTTTTTTGAAGGATCAGATGCCTGCAGGAATTGCTCATATATGAGAGACTAGATATGTTGATTCAGAAGGACCAGATGGGATCAGGTCTTCAGCCTGCTCAGCCAATAATGCAACCGTTGAGCTACTGATAGTGTATCCAGTACTTAAAATATGTTCCAAGAACAAATGAGGAACCTGGTTCCTCCGGATAAAGGTTCGGTCACTGAAGCTGAAAGTCCAAATCCACAGCGATAAAGTGAGCGGCTGAAAAGTACAATGCAGCTGTACAACAGTACCTCATCAAGGCTGATTAATTTACGGTCCAGATTTCATGAGTGGTCATCTTTACTCTCTCTCTCTCTCTCTCTCTCTCTCTCTCTCTCTCTCTCTCTCCGTGCATATAAAGATATCATCTTCTATAGAATACCTATTCTTGCACAATCCAAAAATTGCTCCATCTAAAATGCAAGTCTCCACCTTTCAAGGTGTTCCTCAAGAATAGAGCCACAATAATCCGAAGGACCAGGTCCAAAACTAAAGATGTTTTAGGTCCTTAGGTTGTTGAGTCTTTGTTCTTTAGTGCTTAAACTGTAAACCTACTCTTCCATAAAAAGAAACTATTTGTAAGTGTCTTAAATTCTCAAGGTTGCTTCCACAAGCTCTTGAGTTGTACACTAGACTAAAGTTGTCTTAGTTGTATTAGTGTATAGCTAGAGTTAGTCACTGTGGTGAATTCTCAAATGGTGCCTTTGAGTAGTACACTAGGCTGGGGTAAGTCTGGGTGTATTAGTATACTTGGCTAGGGGTAGTCAAAGGTGAGGGTTGCATAAGCGTTATTATAAGGGTGAGGGATATAGGAGTTTATTCCTAGCTTGATAGAGTTGTAACCTGAGTTGCTCGGTTAGTAGAGTTGAAATCCTACAGGGGTTGGTCGTGGTTTTTAATACCTTGAGCATGGAGTTTTCCACGTAAAAATCTTGTTTTTATTCTCGTACTATATTAAATAAGGGAACTGGTACACGACCAGGTCGCTCATATATTGTTTGGTGGACGCACAACCTACAACACTTATATTTATTGATTATGTTGTTATTTAAGTTATAATTAATGAAATGGTCGATTAATTGATTAAGGGGATAGTTCGCCTACCAAGGGAACTACTGTGGGTGCCATCACGACGGGTTGGGTCATGACAAAGTTGGCATCAGATGAATATTCGTCGATCTCATTGTATAAGGACATGTCTAGTAGTGTCTTGTGGATCGGTACAGAGACGCCTGTACTTATCTTCGAGAGGCAATGGGACAATAGAAAATTCAAACTCTTTCTTTCCTTTGTGCTACTTGATTCCAATTGGTATCTGATCGTTTCATTCTATGCTCTCACAGATGGTGAGGAACTCCTCCTAGGGCAGCCGTTGATGTAACAACTAGCCCAAGTGAAACAAATATCCAACTATACCAAAAATCAAGCCTTATCAAGACAAATCAACATATAGCCCACATCAAAATACAGTCCAAGAATATAACCCACACAGTATCCAAATCATAAGCAACCAGGAAGCATAAACAATCCAAATAATAAGCAACCAGGAAGCATAAACAAGTAATGCAATATGAGATATGAATGCAATGCAATGCATGTAATCTTCTACTCCGATAATGGAATACCTCCACGCCTCGGCAGCACAACCCATGGGGGACCCGCGAAATCCAAGCACCGTCACTCTACCCATAGCTCAGAGGACTCAATTAGCTAAGAGTATCACAATATCGGTGTTCCATATCAGCCCCTCGGCACACAGCTCAGAGGTGACTTACCATGTTCCATAATAATCAACGTTCCTTCTTATTTCCATCAATAGAGCCAGTCACACAGCATATTAAGATAATATGAAATGAATATAGAACGATGCAAGTACAAACAATGAATAATATCAAGTTCATGTTGTGCCACACACGGCGCACCAATATCATCAACAAGTGATCCACACAGTAATCATAATGAATCTCCAATTTCCATAACAATAAGGGTCAACTATCCCAAAATGGCTATACTAATAACGAGGTGTACACTAAGTACCAATATCAATATCAAGTAATTTCATCTTTCCAATTTACTCCCAATTAACAAATAATCCACCAATTTATGCACAACATACCAAAGAGGGTCCTATGGAGTCTACAAGCTACTAGCCCGATCAAACAAGTCACAAGCATTACAAACCCTAAGGAAAAATCCAACCCTACTTCATACCCGAAGGTTTACATGAAATCTTCGACAATATCATCGAAATATATGCTTCGCTAGTCAAAATCTCACCACAGGGGTAAACCGTAGCCTACCTGGCAGGCCGAACAACAATCTCAAGCCGAACTTGCACCTTTCCTTTACGTTGAGCCTTAAGATAATCAAAGTCTACCATATTCAAATATGGAATTAGAAACAAGAAGAAGGTATTTAATAAACTTAACTCTTATTAAATCCCCAAATTCCAACCCAAAAACTAGGGTTCATAAACTAATAGAGTAAAAATAATGATCTAAGGCTCTCATTATGGAATTAGTGTTCTAGATGTTCAATTCCCATCAATAATCAACTAGTTTAGCTAACAATTACTCAAAATTTGGATTTTATAGAAAACTCCCAAATTTGGGTATAAACCCTAGCCTTTAATTCACAAGTTAAGCCTTAGAAATAGAAAATTCAAGTTACTATAGTCATTACCCACCAATTCCATTCTAACCCATGCTAAATTCATTAACAAAACAAGGTTTTATACTCATAAATTCATTACAGGAAGATAACCCAAAACCCACTTAGTTCTCATAACTTTAGGAAGATTCTAGCATGGATTAATGATAACAAGGTGAGATAATGAATCAAGCTTAGGTAGAGATGATAGATGAGTTTTCCCCAAGAAACCTCTTAAAAAGCTTCCAAGATGAACCACTTTCGGAATAATAAATGAATGAAAAGACTTGGGGTTTTATATCATTAAATACCCCAGTCATTGCCAGTTCACAGCTTCTGTGGTCACTCTGATCACTCTAGCTGTAACGCTTCGGCGTACTTGGGTACGGCTTCGGCAGTCCCTCATGAAATGCACAGACCATTTCGGCGGTCCACCTACCTCTTCCACGGTACCGTTTCAACGGTGCTGGTGCCGCCGAAGCGGGCACCAGTAGGTACACCAGAAAATTCCCCAACTTTCATAGACTCCACCCGAAATCGTGATTAACGTCCGAAAATATCTACTCAAATACCATATATGTTGCCCCCATAAAAATGTGCTACGAATGCGCTCATGGTCTCAAAATTTCCATCGAAGGCCCCATTGATCGAGTTAACCCCTAATACCTCAATTCTAACTTCCCAACCCAAGTCCCAAAATGCACCCGAGTGTATTGGGAACCTAACCAGATATGCACGCAAGTTCTAAAGGACCATCCGGACCTCTCAGAATCGACGGATTTCCAAAAAAGGTCCGTTTACCCAAAAGTCGACTTCGAGTCAACTCTTTTTCGCTTAGAGCCAATTTTTCCCAAAAGTCACCCAAATCAAATCCGACACCTCGGGAAGCATGTCAACGATCCCCTTGAGTCAAAAGTGATAACAAGCTCGGGGAAAGGTCAATAAGTGATGAAAGGTAACAACCAAGCAGGTCGTTACATCACCAATTAAACCTTCGCTCATCCTCAAGTGATGAAGGAAAAGGAACGGAAAAGATACCTGGGCCCGCAACAACTGAGGATCTCGAACACATATCGGGTCTCTCCTAATAGGAAAGATTCTCTTTGAGCAAAACTGAATCCCAAGGAATGATATAGGAACCGTCAGAATGGCACTTCCTCAACGTAGAAGCATGGAAGACCAGATGAACACCTGATCGGTCACTTTACGAGTCACAACTCTCCGAACTTAGCTCAAGCTCCAATTCTCATATCTCCGTATTCGAATTTCCCTCGCAACTGATCCTCGAACGAATTGCTTTGCTTAATTTCTCTGATTTGATAAAATCCCAACTCTGAACGCAATCAATAGGCCCTACAAACACTTTCCCAAGCCAGTGCAATCCTCTAAAACATGGTCACAAACCATAGCCCATTCTAAACCGATAAAATACTGTGATTCCGTTAAATCTTTATCCCACATCTTCTAAGGCTGTTACTTGCACCGCGATTTCTTAGAGACACATGAACACACACCACAAGCCCGAAACCATGGCTTACTCTTGCCAGAAATGAATCCTTGATGCACCTGAGATCTCTATACAATTCCATCAAAACTGATCTTACTGACAGTCATCTTGGCTAGTTCCAAGTCTGCTTAAACCTTCAAATCACAATACAGGAACCATACCACTGAATATCCCGCCGAGAAAAGTCCGTCGGAACCCAACTGATCACTATAAAAGCCTCTTATACAGCAGTTCCTCCTCAAATCTGTACTAAGCTCATTGAAAACCATTATTCTATCAAAGAAACTGTTCTCATAAAATATCATAAAATCCATTAGGAAACCCTGACCAAGCTCGATAAGTCTGTCATAGCTCAAATCTGAGCCGAAACGCATCGAATTTTTAAATATCTTGTTTGAAATATAACCATGGACCATTAAGCTTAACTCGAACCATGATGGCCCTGAATGAATGAACAACCCTCGAATATCACCAATAGTCATTTAAAATGACTCCGAATTCCCGAAACCAATCGCAGTCCTGCGCATCTCTTTGGCGGCAAATTCTAATCTTTTCCTTACATATAAAAAATCATGTCTATCACTTCGACTGCACAAGTTGAGTCCTATCCAAGTTATCAACTTAGTACCGAAGAGCTATACTTTATGTTTCAATCTTCATGTTTCTTAACCTTTACCTGATATGCAAATCCGATACAACCCCAAACTTCTCGACGTAAAACCTGAAGCCTCATATAGTAATTATATAACCATCGAACCTCTCATAGTATCACCTCCATATGATAAAAAATTATCCGAAAGTATCCAATCTTACACTGTCGCTCTAAATCTCACGCAATCACCCCCAAGTCTTTAATAACCAAAACGATTACCCAAATTGTCCAATCAATACTACTCGCAACATAAAATATTACCACGAGTAGGGTCTCACCTCTAAAATATAACTTTAGCCTCACATGATAGGGATTCCACAATCTTCTCTCTTAAAGCATGCTAACTCATCCACTGTAGAAGGTTACAAACCATATCTAATGATGTACCACCAAGCCATTTCTTATACATCTCAACATGTCAGTTCACTAAAATATGCTTCTCACTAGTCGCTGATAATGAACCTCACGGAACTCTGTCATATCACATAGTCCATTCCTGTAGATTTCCTTCTTAAGCTCACGCAACAATCACATCTCAACTGGAAAATGAAAGAAGATGACACCATAATCCATACTGACCCAAGAAATCCCCAAGATGTACCTTTTTCTTATCGATACACAATCAATTATACTTTTTTTTTCGACTTGTCAATTTCCCAATTTCTAAACTCTTCACTTTCATCGATACCATAATCAATCCTCAATCCACTCCATCGAAAACCATAAAATCATATATCTTGCAAACTAGCCGAATTAATCCTGGAGATAGGATCGTACCACACACTCAGCACATTAGTGTTTCGTTAACGCTTACCAAGTTGAACACCCTTTAAATTCGGCGTATCACACAAACAGTCTGATAGCATCCATGGCAGCTCAGAATTATTGAAGGACGTGGATGAAGATTTGGAAGTTCCAAGAAGACCCATGACAAGATCTCAAACGAGGAAATTGCAAGACATGCTTAATGGGCTGCAATCAACAATTCAAAAGTGTCTTATGATGGAAGAAGAGCTCCAGCCCAATTCAGATTTTTTTCTCAAGTCTTACACTTATTTGGAGGCCCAAATTAAAGTCCAAAGTGAGATGGAATGAGGTCCAAATCAGCCCCAAAAGAAGAAGTTTCCAGCAGCCCAAAATTAGCCCAAATATTATTATTTTCTAGAATAAATATTTAATTGTTGTTTTAATCTATGTTGACTTGCATTGGTCCAAGTGTGGGTAGTCTTCTAGGTTGTTTTAATCTATGTTGACTGCCTTGGTCCAAGTGTGGGAAGTCTTCTATGCTTCTAGGGAAGATAATTCCCATTTATTTCTATTTTGACTAGCTCCTTCTTTACAACTATATAAAGGGGTGATTGTCATTCATTGTAAGGCAGATTTTGAAGAATATATTATATTGAGAGTTCTTTTGAACCTTTGTGGCATTACTTTAGGATTTATCTTTCAACCTAACTAGTTCCTAGTTCAAGGTAGTAAGATAATTTCTTCCTTGATATCTTTGATTTCTTTTTGGTATTCTTTCGAAGGCGGTTAGTTCTAAATACTAATTGTTGTCTTAAGTTACTCACAAAGCGGTCAGGATCCTAATCTACTGTTTTTGATTAGTTATCTCAAGTAAAGGCGTTAGATTTCTTCCTATAAATCTATACGTTGTTACTTGGATCTTGTCAAGACTTTAGAACTAACGTTCTTGGAAATTCGTGGATTGTTCCTTCGAATTTCCCATATCTTTTATTTTTTTAGTTTTTAGATTCTTTTCTATATTTGCTTCCGCACTTCTTATATTTTAATTATAAATTTGGGATCTCCCTAACCTCGTTATTATCAAGTGGTATCAGAGCGGTTCTATCAAGATTCCGTTCTTGATAATCTTGGGGAATTCTTGAAAAAAAAAAAAAAGAGCAAAAAAAAAAAAAAAAAAAAAAGTACTGTAGCAGTGAACAGTGACGAAAAAAATTAGTGTTTGCTTTCAAGAAATTTCTTCCATCTTATTTGTTTTCTAAAGATTAAGATAGAAAACAAGAAGAGGGGATCCTAGATCTTTAAAGATAAGAAGCAATCAATTTTTTTTTCTTACTCCTTTTATCTTGTTTAAAAAAAAAAAAAAAAAAAAGTCCTTTTGTTCGAGTCTTGTTTCAACTAAATTCTAATTCTTTCTAGGATTGGTTCTTCACTTTCTTTAGTGCCCCAAAATTCTTTATTTTACTACCAAGGGTTTGAATCTAGTGGGGTTTAATTATAAATCCATAAAGTGTTTTTCCAAAGGTTATTTGAGTGGAAAAAGGCAAGAGTGAGTGAGAACAATTGAGAAAAAAAAAAAAGCCAAACTTTGAGTGATAAACTATTGTTTTTGAGATGACTAATACAGGTAGTAGTGATGATGAAAGGAGGGCTCGCCAAGAAGCCGAGATCCGAGGAAGAAATGACTTCACTCTACAAGCTATGCACCAACAATTCGAAAGATGGACCTTGCAATTTCAAGAGATCAAGGATGCCATTGCTGAACAAAATGAGACAATAGCTGAACTTAGGAGGGGAGGTCAACATGTTGTACAACCACAAAATAATCCTAGGCCTCAAAATAGAAGAAATATGCCCCATGGCCCCATTGTAAATCAAGAAAACCCTATAGATGATTTTGTTGATGATCTTGATGTAAATCTAGATAGGGTAGGGAGAGATAGGAGGGGACAACGAGGAAGAGTGGAAGATGATAACATCAATAGCATAAAGATGAAGATGCCAACTTTCAAGGGCACAAGAGATCCAGACTTGTACCTTGATTGGGAGCGGAAAGTTGAAGCCATTTTTTATTGTCACAACTATTCTGAAGCTAAGAAGGTAAAACTTGCCGTTGTTGAATTTTCTGACTATGCTTCTATTTGGTGGAAAAAGCTTACAAGGGATAGACAACAAGATGGAGAACCACCCATTGCTACTTGGGCTGAGATGAAGAGAGTCATGAAGAAGAGGTTCGTGCCTTCCCACTTTCAAAGAGACCTACAAATGCGTCTTCGAAGATTGGAGCAGGGAACCATGACTGTTGATGAATACTTCAAAGCTATGGATATGGCTATGATCCAAGCTAATTGTGTAGAAGATGAAGAGGCCACTATGGCTAGATTTCTTAATGGTTTAAATAAAGAAATAGCTGATGTAGTAGAGATACAACAATATGTAACTTTAGATGAGTTAGTGGACATGGCTGTAAAATTAGAAAAGCAAATTAAAAGAAAGCAGCAAGCTAGCTCATGGAGGAGTCAGCCAAACACCAATTCAAAGAAGCCATGGCCGAAACAAGATGTGACTTCTAGGCCTCAAGAAGGCAAGGGGAAGGCCAAAGTAGATGAAAAGGAGGGAGGTAAAACTTTTAATCCTAAATCACCAAAACCTTCTAGTTCTATTCAATGTTACAAATGTCATGGAAGAGGGCATATGATGCATGAATGTCCAAATAGAAGAAATATTCTCATGAAAGAAGATGGAGAGTATGAGAGTGAAAAAAGTGAGGTAGAGGAAGAAGAGGGAGGTGTGAGTGAAGATGATGTAGAGTTGCCTAATAGTGGTTTTGTTGGGGTAGCTAGGAAGATTCTTGATGGAGAAAATGAGAGTAAAAAAAGTGAGAAAGACGAAGAAGAGGGAGGTGTGAGTGAAGATGATGTAGAACTTCCTTTTAATGATAGTTTGGTTGCAGTAGTTAGGAGGATTATGGCTATCAATTTGGGAGTCAATAGTGAAGAACAAAGGGAAAATATATTCCATACTAGGTGTGGGATAAGGGGGAGAACTTGTTCTATGATTATTGACAGTGGTAGTTGTGCTAATGTAGTGAGTTCACACTTGGTAGATACGTTAGGGCTTGCATGCATGAAACACCCTAAGCCCTATAGACTCCAATGGTTGAATGATAGTGGTGAACTGAAAGTCAACAAACAATGCATGATTTCATTCAATGTTAGCAGGTATGAGGATGATACTCTTTGTGATGTCATTCCTATGCAAGCTTGTCATATCTTGCTTGGTCGTCCATGGCAGTTCGATAGGAATACTTTTCATGATGGAAGGAAGAACAGATATTCACTTGAGCTTAATGGCAAGAAGTATACTCTTGCGCCTTTAACACCTTCTCAGGTGTTTGAAGATCAAAAGAGATTGAGGGAATCAATGGGAAAACAAAGGGGACAGAAAAAAGGTGAGCTTGAGGGAAAAGAAATGAAAGATGGCCAAGAGAGAGAGAAAGAGGGCAGCAACTTAAGCAAAGAGGTAAAAGAGGGTTTGAGTGGAAAAAAAGAAAGTTTTGGTGAGAGGAAAGAGGCTAAGGGAAAGAAAAAAGAGAGTCTCTATATAAAAGCCAAAGAGTGTTTGAATGCAAGAAAAGAGGGACAACCCATAATACTACTTACTTACAAAGAAGTCTTGATTAATTCTGAGCTACTTACTTCTTCTTTGCCAAGTAGTGTTTTTTCTCTTTTGCAGGACTTTGATGATATCTTTCCTGAAGATATTCCTAAAGGTCTTCCACCTTTGCGTGGAATTGAACACCAAATTGACTTTGTGCCTGGTGCACAGATTCCAAATAGGCCTGCTTATAGGAGTAATCCTGAAGAGACAAAGGAGTTGCAAAGGCAGGTTGAAGAGTTGCTTAAAAAAGGGTTTGTGCGAGAGAGCTTGAGTCCTTGCTCAGTTCCTGTTCTATTGGTGCCCAAAAAAGATGGATCTTGGAGGATGTGCGTGGATTGTCGAGCTATCAACAAGATTACGGTAAAGTATCGTCATCCTATTCCTCGTCTTGATGACATGTTGGATCAATTGCATGGGTCCAAAATCTTTTCTAAAATTGATCTAAAAAGTGGTTACCATCAGATTCGAATGAATCCTGGAGATGAATGGAAAACTGCTTTTAAGACCAAATATGGGCTTTATGAGTGGTTAGTTATGCCTTTTGGCTTGACTAATGCACCCAGCACGTTCATGAGATTGATGAATCATGTTTTTAAGGATTTTCATGGAAAGTTTGTGGTGGTTTATTTTGATGATATCTTGATCTTTTCTAAAACTCTAGATGAGCATGTAGAACACCTAAAACAAGTTTTTGAAGTTCTTAGAAAACAACAATTGTTTGCTAATCTCAAAAAGTGTGCCTTTTGTGTGGATCGTGTGGTATTCTTGGGTTTTGTGGTCAGTTCTAAGGGAGTTGAGGTTGATGAAGAGAAAATCAAGGCAATTAGAGAGTGGCCTAAACCTAAGAGTGTAACTGAGGTTAGAAGTTTTCATGGGCTTGCTAGTTTTTATAGGAGATTTGTTAGAGATTTTAGCACCATTGCTGCTCCTCTAACTGAAGTTATCAAGAAAGATAAGGGTTTTACATGGGGGAAAGACCAAGATGATGCTTTTAACTTGTTGAAAGAAAAATTATGTTCTGCTCCTCTTTTGCAATTACCTAATTTTTCTAAGTCTTTTGAGGTTGAATGTGATGCTTCTGGAAAAGGAATAGGTGCTGTTTTAATGCAGGAATCCAAGCCTATTGCATACTTTAGTGAAAAGTTGAGTGGAGCTACATTGAACTACTCAACTTATGACAAAGAGCTCTATGCTTTGGTAAATTTAGGCTTTAGCTACTTGGCAGCATTATTTGTGGCCTAGAGAGTTTGTGGTTAAGACTGATCATGAATCCTTGAGATATTTGAAGAGCCAAGGTAAGCTTAATCGTAGGCATGCAAAATGGGTTGAATTTATTGAAACTTTCCCATATGTGATTGCTTACAAGCAAGGAAAGGAGAATGTGGTTGCTGATGCATTGTCAAGAAGGTATGTCTTAGTCTCTACTCTTACTTCTAAGCTGATGGGTTTTGATCAAATCAAGGGCCTTTATGCTAATGATTCTGATTTTGGCAAGGTTTTTGCAGAATGTAAGTTGGGTCCTTATGAACGGTTTAATCTTCAAGATGGATTTCTTTTTAAGGAAAATAAATTGTGTATCCCTAATTGCTCTTTGCGTGAATTGTTTGTTAGGGAAGCACATTGTGGTGGACTCATGGGACACTTCGGAGTGCCCAAAACATTGGATATACTTGCTGAACATTTCTTTTGGCCAGGCATGCGAAAGGATGTTGAGAAAGTGTGCTCTCAATGTCTTGAATGTAAACAAGCCAAATCGAAAGTGTTACCACATGGTCTTTATACTCCTTTACCTGTTCCCACTTCCCCTTGGCTTGATATTTCCATGGATTTTGTGTTAGGTTTGCCTAGAACTAAGCATGGTAAGGACAGTATATTTGTGGTGGTAGATAGATTTTCAAAAATGGCTCGCTTTATTCCATGTTTGAAGACTAATGATGCATCACATGTGGCTGATCTGTTTGTAAAAGAAGTGGTTAAATTACATGGTATACCTAAAACTATTATTAGTGATAGGGATGCTAAGTTTTTAAGTCACTTTTGGAGAGTTCTTTGGGGAAAGTTGGGAACTAAACTACTATTTTCTACGTCTTGTCACCCGCAAACTGACGGGCAAACAGAAGTAGTTAATAGGACTTTAGGGAATATGTTGAGGGCTGTTCTAAAAGGAAAATTAACATTTTGGGAAGAACATTTGTCCATGGTAGAGTTTGCCTATAATAGAACTGTCCATTCTTCTACAGGTAAGTCTCCTTTTGAAGTTGTTTATGGCTTTAATCCCCTCACCCCCCTTGATTTGCTGCCTTTGCCTACTGATAATATTGTTAATCTTGATGGTAGGAAGAAGGCTGAAATGATGAAGAAGATTCATGAACAAACAAAGCTTGCAATTGAGCGGAAGAATGAGCAGACTGCCTTAAGGAGAAATAAGGGGCGAAAATCTGTTATTTTTAAGCCCGAGGATCAAGTATGGGTGCATTTCAGGAAGGAAAGGTTTCCTGCCAAAAGAAGATCCAAACTAGACCCAAGAGGAGATGGTCCATTTGAAGTCCTTGAAAGGATTGGAGACAATGCTTACAAACTTGATCTTCCTAGTGAGTATCAAGTTAGTGCTACTTTCAATGTTTCTGATCTTTCCTTATTTGATGCAGGTTTAAATTCGAGGACGAATTCATCTCAAGAAGAGGGGAATGATAGCATCCATGGCAGCTCAGAATTATTGAAGGACGTGGATGAAGATTTGGAAGTTCCAAGAAGACCCATGACAAGATCTCAAACGAGGAAATTGCAAGACATGCTTAATGGGCTGCAATCAACAATTCAAAAGTGTCTTATGATGGAAGAAGAGCTCCAGCCCAATTCAGATTTTTTTCTCAAGTCTTACACTTATTTGGAGGCCCAAATTAAAGTCCAAAGTGAGATGGAATGAGGTCCAAATCAGCCCCAAAAGAAGAAGTTTCCAGCAGCCCAAAATTAGCCCAAATATTATTATTTTCTAGAATAAATATTTAATTGTTGTTTTAATCTATGTTGACTTGCATTGGTCCAAGTGTGGGTAGTCTTCTAGGTTGTTTTAATCTATGTTGACTGCCTTGGTCCAAGTGTGGGAAGTCTTCTATGCTTCTAGGGAAGATAATTCCCATTTATTTCTATTTTGACTAGCTCCTTCTTTACAACTATATAAAGGGGTGATTGTCATTCATTGTAAGGCAGATTTTGAAGAATATATTATATTGAGAGTTCTTTTGAACCTTTGTGGCATTACTTTAGGATTTATCTTTCAACCTAACTAGTTCCTAGTTCAAGGTAGTAAGATAATTTCTTCCTTGATATCTTTGATTTCTTTTTGGTATTCTTTCGAAGGCGGTTAGTTCTAAATACTAATTGTTGTCTTAAGTTACTCACAAAGCGGTCAGGATCCTAATCTACTGTTTTTGATTAGTTATCTCAAGTAAAGGCGTTAGATTTCTTCCTATAAATCTATACGTTGTTACTTGGATCTTGTCAAGACTTTAGAACTAACGTTCTTGGAAATTCGTGGATTGTTCCTTCGAATTTCCCATATCTTTTATTTTTTTAGTTTTTAGATTCTTTTCTATATTTGCTTCCGCACTTCTTATATTTTAATTATAAATTTGGGATCTCCCTAACCTCGTTATTATCACAGTCTCACTAATATCCTCATATATCCCACTGAATTGTCTTTGCCCGAATTGCCTTGATCAAGTTCCGAATTGTATACCGAATTTAATTCAGTTAATCCATCATCGTCTATTCTATTATTTCAAGTACCTATGCTTACCCTTACTCAAATCCTTAACGTTACTAGTCCTCAAAGAATTACATCTAACCACTTGCATGACTATCATTTTTTATTCAATCACCCAAGCCGAGTAATAACACCACTAGTGGAGGGATATAGCCAATTTTTTTACACAATGAATACAAGTTCCAAACCTTAGTCCACCATTGACCCCTGTTAGTCTATGACATAACCGAGCATACCAACTCATCCATAAACTCTCAAGCCCACTCTACACTGTACAATCGCAACCAAGCTCCCACATAACTAACTCTTGGTTCAACGATTTCCTTTCTGCCCTTAACCTCGTAGACCCTATTAGCCTCATCGGTCACACCCCTTACTGTATGTTATGATGTAATGTTCCCGCGATCCAACACGACTTAAGTACCCATATTACCTTACCTTAAGTCTTACAAACCTTAATTCCCTGAACCTGATAAGAAGATGCCTCACCGCAATCCTTCAGTTCCCATATCTCATTTCAAATCTCTTATCACTTTAGACTAACAACACTCAATTCCATTCGATCCTCTAAACTAATCATCCATCTAAGCCAAATTAACCACCAAACAAAATCCATATTTCTCCTCAAATCCAAGGGTAGTAACTAGTAACTTCCCAAGCCATTAACGAATCGCATACGCCCATAATTAAACTCATTTCTATCAGTCCTTTTACTAACGATTAAACGATGATGGATTAACTGATTAAACTCAAAAGTCTACAACCCAATCAAATTTACTGATTAAACGATGTGCCCATAGCATTCACTTACTAACCGAGTAGTCCTTTAACATCAACGAGCTTATATCAAGAATAACTCGTAGCACCAGTCGTAACCTTATCCTGACAACCATGACAGTTACCAATTTTTCCCTTCCCAATCTCACAAAAAGTACTCATATCCATGATATTATATGAAGTCTCACTTCGCTACACGCTCTCCACAAAAGCCTTCCTTCATGTCCTTATTGTCAACTTCTTTTCTTTCTTACCCGCGATCACAATACGTTGTCCACATTTGATGGTCATCACCAAACTTACACTTGTTCTCACATACCGAAGTCTAATACTCCACCGTTGCTGAATCATTGACCCATCATTGGTTCACTAGTGTCATGCACACCATCATAAAGCCTTGACGAAGCTGAAGTCAACCGATCACATCATCGAGCAACCCACTATTGTTAAGCCCTCAATTCACTTGTCACTTCCGAGCAGCCCAACACTGAAACATGCAGATCTTGTAACCCTCTAAACTATTTTTCCTATTTCTCACGAACCCCCATAATAAACGAGTCTAATCGCAACTCCACACAATTGAATCCTCAAGCCATAAATAAACTAGATCACGCGTCTGAATCAGGATAACACGTCTCGTACCATTCCACAACACATCATAGATCGACCGTTCGTATAGGAATTCAAGGATGAGTTTCCACCCTCCGTGGGTGATTGAGAAAAGAGAGTTCAGATACCAATTGGAATCAACTGGATACCAATTTGAATAAAGTCGAACAAGAGAATGAAAGAAAGTGAAGTTTTCTAAATGTCGCATTGCCTCTCGCAGATAAGTACGGAGCTCATCGTACCTATCCACAAAACTCTACTAGATACGATGTTGTATTATAAATCGGGTAACCTAAGGCTCTGATACCAACTTGTCACGATCCAATTTAGTTAAGTCGCGCGGGCACCTACCTTTCCCACCTCGGTAGGCGAACCCTCAAACCAACAGTAGTAAAAAAAAAAAAAAAAAGTAAATAAGTGGAAGAGACAAAATCACGTAAATTCTACGACAATGATATAGATATAAGCGAAAGTAAGGAAAGTACACCCCAGAGTCTGGTCTACCCATACAAGAGCAACTATCTAACATCTATAAGTTATGAAATATCAAAACTACATCAAAAGTCAGAATATGTCTTGGAATATCAAGTAAGACATAAAATAAGGGACGAATCTCCAAGGCAGTGGATGTCCTCGTGCTCACCCTGTAGACTATAAACAGCAACTCTCAGAACGACTATCAGCCACGAGAAACAGAGGTGAATCCCACCTGGAATTCTGCATTCATAAAAGAATGCAGTAAGTGCAGATCAATACAGCAATAGTACTATAGGTATCATAGGCCGACTAGGACTAGTTGACTTATATAAAGACAATAAGGTAAGAGAAAACAAGCAAACCATTGAGTACAAGTCATGCTTCTAAGGAATCGACTCACATAATCAAACCTTGATGTAACAACTAGCCCAAATGAAACAAATATCCAAGTATTCTGAAAACCAAGTCTTATCAAGACAAATCAACAAGTAACCCATATCAAAATACAGTCCAAGAATATAACCCACACATTATCTAAATCATAAGCAACAACGAAGCATAATCGAGTAATGCAATATGTGATACAATAACGGATACGCGGAAACAATAAAATGACAAGGAAAGTAAATGATAGATAGATTGACACAAGAAAATGGAATTAAAAGCAACCTAAAGGTGTATCAAACCTAAAGACCTCAATTAATCAACATTACAAGCACCAACCTCTTAGGATGACCTCAAGGGAATTGAATTCCCAAGCAACCAATCCTCTCACAATCAAAGGTTCAACAAGAGCCATCCATGGCCTCTCTCACAAGTTTCTCTCTCTAGAGACAACTCTCTCAAAAATCACTCATCTTTTCTTCAAATGTCAAAAGTCCTAAATGAAATGAAAGACTAACTATTTATACTAACTAACTAATAGAAGACCCTATTATTACATAAATGCCATTAATGAGGCAAGGGCCTTGTTTGGCTTATCTTGTGGAGATGGAAATCTTGAATTTCCGAATGTGGCCTCTCGTAAACATAGCCTTCCCTGCTCGGTGGCCACTTAATGCTCTTCCATCTCCCATCCGTCCTCTCCATGCTATTATCCAAACTTTGACTCCACGGGACGGTCCTCGAAATGTCTTTGAGGCAACTCGGCTTGTATCATTCTCCCCTTCTTGAAAAGGATTCGTCCTCGAATCTATACCTTGCAAAACCATAAAGGAGACAAACAAAAACCAAGTCCTCAAAGGATGAGGGTTAGTGTTAAGGTGGACCAACCTACCACCATGCCAAGTAAGCACAAATTTTTGATATAGCCAAGTATCAACCATTTTCAAGCAAAATAAGCTCTTAAGCAGAGTACTAAGAACTTGGCTATCCCAAAGATCAGGAAATGAGGATATTCTCAGAGAACCAATGATTTCAAGAAACCAAGTTGGCATAAAACACAAATAATCCTCAATTGTAAAAAGATACCATTCACACAAAGTGAAGATTTCACCGGGGTCAAAAGGAAAAGATACCCACATATCACGGGAAAGGCAACAAGAATCACCTTCCTTTTTCAAACAAAGACTCCCCCAAGATAGTGCTCTCAAATCACACAAGGTGTCGCCCGGATCAAAGGGAACGAACATCCATCTAGTGTGGTCAAGAACACAATCGACTAGATCATAAGAGCCTTCTCCCACATAAGATGCACACCCTATTTGCTCAAGAATGTCATCATATGCAAACAAGTAATAAAGAAAGGTATCACGTAAAATGACTTCCTCATCAATATCACTCCCCAATGTAACCTCACCATACGGTTCAAGGACAAGATTATCCAAGGGGTTACTATGAAGTTGAACATGAAAGGAAGAATTTGCAATTTCTAGACAAGAATTACCTTCCTTTGTAACACTCTCCTTCTCCACAAATGGATCACAATTCCTCAAAGGAAGATCTCCATCATAGGAAAGCGTGTTTTCATCCCATAGTGGGTTACATATCACATTATAGCCTCCAAAGGAAACTAAACGTTCAGCATTACCAAACACCCCACTAGCTTCATCACTCTCACTAGTCATGTCATCCTCAAATAAAACATTATCCTTTACAAGAGAGTAATCAATGAACAATGAGGAGTCAAAGCATGTCATTTCACTCTCAAAAGGACCAATGTTATCTTTCAATGTATTTTTGCTCACATGACTATCTACATGACACACATCACCACTACAACTTGGAGTCTTATCACATGACACTAGAGTACGATCAAGAGACCCATTTTGACATGAAACAAATAAGGGTGAGATGTCACATTCTTTCAATTGACCAACTATATCAACATTATCACTAACTAGAGGTACATTAAACACATCACAAGGATCCTCAAGTAGTGAATTATCATTAGAAGCAAGTTGATCAACACTAGTTGGTAGTATGTCAAACTCGCAAGGATTACTAACATGATGACCACATGACATTGTACTACCAATCAATTCACAAGTGTCAACACTAGGTGGACACAAATCGAGCTTGCAAGAAGAATCAATTTTGTCATCTAAAGGATCAACTAGTGTTTGAGCACCTTCATTCGATAATGCACTATCATTCAAAGCACCAGTGTCAACACTAGGTGGACACAAATCGACCTTACAAGAAGGAACAATTCGGTCATCAATAGGATCAACTAGTGTGGGGACACTTTCAACAATGGCATTATTAATACAAGGCAAAGAAGCATTAGGCTTAACGCAAGGTAAACTAACTTTCATGCTGGTCTTGACATTAAAATCACACAAAGATGTAGGAGTATAAGGATAAGTGATCTTACCTTGGTGTTCATGCAAGCTCCTTTGACCAATGGAAAGAATGGTTGTGGCCGCCGTCCTTGCCTTCAAGAATGGGGTTCTCTCGAAAGAGGTACCCCTCAAAGATTCATTTCTTCTCACATGTGACTTGGGATATTGGCTTCTCAATATCCTTTTAATGTCCTCCCAAGTCTTGATGGGACTCCCCACTTGTCTCCCACAACATTTCACATACTCCCAATATTTGACAAGCTTTGAGTCAAAAGTTTGAACGGCTAAGTCCATCTGCATTTCTTGTGAGTAGTTGTAGCTAGCGAAGATTTCATCTATTATGGACTCCCATTTCTCATATTCTTCTCCACTAGCTTCCTTAGCCAAGGTAGGCCATTTCACATGGGTATCTCGCACTTTCGAACTTGGACTCTTCCTAGAAAGTATGCATGGAAAGAGAAATTTCCCTTTCTTGTCCACTACAAATCGATGCCAATCTTGTTCATGTGGGATTCCATACTTTTGGAACCAAGGGACTCCTAAACATACATGACAATTATCCATTGGAAGAACATCACACCAAACCTCCTCTTGGTACTCGCCAAGTGAAATGGATACCATCACTCTCTTATCAACCCAATACCCTCCCTCGTCATAGTAAGGATTTCTCCTAATCACACAAGGTAGCCTTAACTCTTCAGCCGCACGAGGGGTGATGAAATTGGTGTAACAATCGTCATCAAGCACAAGGATTCCCTCTTTACCACAAAGGTTCACCTTGGTCTCCATGAATCTCCTCTTTGGAACCACCTTCGTTTGCATAGGACGACTCCAACTAGTACTCACATTCCCACTCATGCCCCTTCGCTTCGGATAGGAAGTACTACAAGAAGAAGCATATGCATGCCCACCAGAAGTCCTTCCATAATCAACATTAGCACTTCCACTACCTCCATAGACATACCCTCCACGAGTCCTATTTGTATAAAGATTTTCACCATAAGACTCATAAGACACATGCGAAGGAGAGTCATACCTCGAGTCGTCTTCATCTTCATGATGTATAGCACAAGAATATTCTGCTTCATTATCTTCACCATGCGAATCACAACAAGGGTCTTCATCCCCATCTTCCTCGGGAGACACATGAGTACCACTCTCTGCACATTCTCCTTCAAAATAGTAATTCTCCCCTCGAATTTCCTCATAATCACCATTTCCTATATATGTCTCATATTCCCCATCGTCACACTCTTCATAGCTCCCATAGTCCTCCCCTTCATAACTACAACCATCATCGTCATAACAGTCATAATCGCCACCACATGAATCGGAATCCATGGAGAAGTACCTGCAAAGAACACTTAGCAAACACCGTTAGTAGTAAAGAAACCTCACCACACTTGTGTTTACACTCGTTTGTGCTCGGTTAGCACCACTCAAATGAACTCACACACTCTTGCCTTTTACCACTCAAATGGATTGGTCGATGTTGATTCTCGATTGGATTCGGATTCGGTCGCTTGCAAGGTGCACAATTGTTACTCGAGATCGGAATGGATTCTTGTAGACTCAAGAAGAACGAGGACGACTCAATTAAAAACAAACGCACTTGAACCAAGAAATTAACAACGAAGCAAAAGCGAAGCAAAGCACGAAAGAATTGGCACGAAAGAAATGCGGACACAAGAACTAGCAAACACAAGTAGGAACAACTACTAAATGGCTACTAGTTAAGAGACACAAGAAAATGAAATGCAAAAATCGGGAAAATAACTACAATTTCGGGCCCGGGTAGGTGATAACTTGAAAACACGACCAGGGAGCCCCAATTTTTTTTTTTTTTTTTGTTCCCTACCAAAGGATTAGGGACACAATATCATCAACTAAGGATCAAGAAATTTTTGTTTTGAGAATTGAAATCAAAGAGAATTAAAGTTGAAAAACCTGAAATGTGCAACCCGCGACGCCTGTGCAGCACCTGCGACTCGCGGTTCAACCTGCGATAGTGATCCGCGGCTCGCGGTTGATGCAGCCAAAATGTCAATTCTCTGTCAAAAGGTGCGACACCACCTGCGACTCGCAGGTGCAACCCGCGATGGTGTTCCGCGGCTCGCAGATGAGGCACCCCAAAACGTTCAACTCTCTGTCACCAGGCGCGACTTCACCTGCGACTCGCGGGTGATACATGCGACTCGCAGATGTCGCATATGGCGTCGCATTTGGGCCAACGTTGGGACTTAAATTTTTTTTTTTTTTTTTTTTTTTTTTGCAAAAATCAGAAATTTAGATCCACAAACACTTTTGATGAAGTAAGTATTTCTGATTTTTTTGTTTTTGGCCCTCTAACACTTTTTCACAACTTTATTTGACAACTTTTGGATCAAATGGCCCTTTGGAGAGTCTTCTTCCTTATGAAGATTTGAAGGTCTTCAAGAACACAAGAACACTTCAAAAATTCAACCACCCTCAAATCAACTCCAAATTGGCTCAAATTTCGGATTTAAGTTCTCTTTAATGTAGAGAACAAAGCCCAATAGGTTTCAACCTTTAACTTCACCTTCTTCAACAAGACCCACTTTCAAGTTCTTGAAGCTTTGAAGCTCAACAATGGTGGAACGCAAACCCTAACTCCAAATGGATTCGAAATTGAAGATTTAGACTCTAGAAACACTAAGAAACTCTAATCTAACACTAGATTCAACAAAATCAACAAGAAAATTCGATTTTTTTTTATTTTTTTTTTTTGAATTTCGGTTTTTTTTTTTTTTGTTGAATCAAAACCCAAGATTAGATTTGGTAGAACAAACCTAAACTAAGCTCTGATACCAATTGATACAATAACGGATACGCGGAAACAATAAAATGACAAGGAAAGTAAATGATAGATAGATTGACACAAGAAAATGGAATTAAAAGCAACCTAAAGGTGTATCAAACCTAAAGACTTCAATTAATCAACATTACAAGCACCAACCTCTTAGGATGACCTCAAGGGAATTGAATTCCCAAGCAACTAATCCTCTCACAATCAAAGGTTCAACAAGAGCCATCCATGGCCTCTCTCACAAGTTTCTCTCTCTAGAGACAACTCTCTCAAAAATCACTCATCTTTTCTTCAAATGTCAAAAGTCCTAAATGAAATGAAAGACTAACTATTTATACTAACTAAATAATAGAAAACCCTATTATTACATAAATGCCATTAATGAGGCAAGGGCCTTGTTTGGCTTGTCTTGTGGAGATGGAAATCTTGAATTTCCGAATGTGGCCTCTCGTAAACATAGCCTTCCCTGCTCGGTGGCCACTTAATGCTCTTCCATCTCCCATCCGTCCTCTCCATGCTATTATCCAAACTTTGACTCCACGGGACGGTCCTCGAAATGTCTTTGAGGCAACTCGGCTTGTATCAATATGAGATAAGAATACAATGCAATGCAATGCCTACACTCTTGTACTCCGATAGCGGAATACCTCCATTCCTCGGTAGCACACCCCATAGGGCACCCGCGAAGTTCAAGCAGCGTCACTCCAAACACAGCTCAAAAGACCCAATTATCTACAAGTATCGCAATATCATTGCTCCATATCAGCACCTCCGTACACAGCTTAGAGGTGACTTACCATGTTCCATAATAATGAATGTTCCTTCTCATTTCCATCAATACAGCCAGTCACACAGCATAACAAGATGATATGAAATGAATATGGAATGATGCAAGTACAAGCAATGAATAATATCACGTTCAAGTTGTGCCACACACAGGGCACCAATATTATGAAATGGTGATCCACACAGTAATCATAATGAATCTCTAATTTCCATAACAATAAGAGTCAACTATCCCAAAATGGCTACACCAATAACGAGGTGCACACTATGTACCAATATCAATAACAAGTAATTTCATCTTTCCGATTTACTCCCAATTAACAAACAATCCACCAATTTATACACAGCATACCAAATAGGGTCCTATGGAGTCTATAGGCCACTAGCCCTATCAAACAAGTCACAAGCATTACAAATCCTAAGGAAACATCCTACCCCACTTCATACCCGAAGGTTTACATGAAATCTTCGACAATATCATCAAAATATATGCTTCGCTAGTCAATGTCTCACCACAGGGGTAAATTGTAACCTACATGGTAGGCCAACCAGCAATCTCAAGCCAAACTTGCGCCTTTCCTTTACGTTGCACCTCAAGATAATCAAAGTCTACCATATTCGAATGCGGAATTAGAAACAAGAAGAAGGCATTTAATAAACTTAACTCTTATTATATCCCCAAATTCCAACCCATAAACTGGGCTTCATAAACTATTAGAGTAAAAATAATGATCTAAGGCTCTCATCATGGAATTAGTGTTCTAGATGTTCAATTCCCATCAATAATCAACTAGTTTAGCTAACAATTACTCAAAATTCGGATTTTATAGAAAACTCCCAAATTTGGGTATAAACCCTAGCCTTTAATTCACAAGTTAAGCCTTAGAAATAGAAGATTCAAGTTACTATAGTCATTACCCATCAATTCCATTCTAACCCATGCTAAATTCATTAACAAAACAAGGTTTTATACTCACAAATTCATTACAGGAAGATAACCCAAAACCCACTAAGTTCTCATAACTTTAGGAAGATTCTAACATGGATTAATGATAACTAGGTGAGATAATGAATCAAGATTAGGTAGAGATGATAGATGATTTTACCTCTAAGAGTTTGCCCCAAGAAACCTCTAGAAAAGCTCCCAAGATGAACCACTTTCGGAATAATAAATGGACGAAAAGGCTTGGGGTTTTATATCATTAAATACGCTAATCACTGCTCATTCACAGCTTCCAAAGTCACTCAGACCACTCCAGCTGCAGCGCTTCGGCGCACTAGGGTACCGCTTCGATGGTCCCTCATGAAATACACAGACCCCTTCGGCGATCCACCTACCGCTTTGGCGGTACTGCTTCTATTATACCCCGAATTTTTGTACGTCGAATTATTCGAAATCTAATCGACATAAGTTAAGGACAGTATTATTTTTGGGATATGAAATAGGGAATTTTAATTCTCAATTTTAATTAGTGCACGAGTTGTTTATAAATTTCAATTAGTATAGAAATATTATTGGATATTAGGGACTAATTAACTATGATTAGATTATTAAGTAGGGATTAGTGATTAATTAAGATTAATTAAGTTAATTATGCTTTGAGTGGACCCCACCTGTAATTAATTAAAAACAAAAAAGGCAATAATTGGTGAGTCATAGGGGGGGAGCACGTGTCCAAGGGAGGGACACCATATATATAATGGTGTCAAAGACCAAATTAGCAATTCATCTTCATTTTTGCAAAAATTATTTCAAGAAAAAGAAAGAAAAAAAAAACATTGACATGGCTGCCAAGCTCTTGGCCAGCCATGGTTGTTAGAAAAAAAAATTGTTTTCTTGTTTTGATTAAGTTCCAAGGTAATTTGCAAGTCCAAGGAGGTGATAGCAACATTGGGTATTGAATTGAGGAAGAAGAAATAGTGAAATTGGAGCAAATAAGTGTAGAATTTCCTCCGATTAAATTAAGGTAAGATCTTCTCATTTTATGGTATAATTGGATTAATGGTGTTGTAATGGAAAGATTAAAACTGTATTAGATGAAATTTGAAGTAAGAAATTGCATGAATTCGTTGATAGTAGGAGTTGTGGTTGTTATATGGAATTGTTGAGTTGAAAGATTAAAAGATAGTTTATGATCACATGTTGTTGTTCGTGTTGTTGTTGATATGGCTTCTAAATTTGGAAGAAAGAAGTGTATAACGTATCGTATATAAAGCGTATGTTGGTCTGTTTGGTGTATAATCTTTAATGTTAATGATTTGGGTTGGAAAAGGGTTAAGAAAGGTTATTGGGTTGTTTGAGTTGTTTATGGGTTGGATTGTAAGGATTTGATATGAATATTTCTATTACTGTCGTTGTTGGTATTGCTGTGATAACAGGGGATTAATTGGAAGTTCAGATTAGGCGGGTTATATAGGGGAAATGCTGCTCGATTTCCTTAAGTTCTTAACTAACCAAAACCCTAATCAAGGAAATATGAATGATTCCTATAAGCGATTGGTTGTAGATTTATAAGCTAGAAAGTATAGTTTACTAACGATAGAGTTACTTTCATATTAAATAGGCTAAAGGGACGACGAAGCGAACTTGGTTACGGTTAACCTATAATAGGTATGTAAAGCTAACCCTTACTTCTTTTTGGCATGATCTTTATGAAACAAACAGACGACGTATATATGACTCCAAAGAAGTTCCTATTCTTAGGGCCACTAGGATGGCTAATGTTCTTGATTCCCAGAACTTTCTTCATTAATTCTTGATACGTGTCTATGATTCCTGAAGTTCTATTTTGATGTAATCCATTGTGACATTCGAAGGGTACTTGATATGATTATTGTCTTGATTTTCAAATGATAGTTCATTTTGATTATTCAATCGAGTCTCAGATATGACTTAGTATGCATATGGTTGCTCACTACTCTGCTCGTGCATGTCTCAATATATCTTTCACTGAGTCCCGGGCCGGGTATGTTTTCGTGCACAGTTTCACTACATTGTTCACCGAGTCCTTCACTAGAGGGCCGGGTACGGTATATATATATATATATATATATATATATATATATATATATATGATGTGATGGTGTGATGATGTGATTATGGCGCCACGGATGGTATGTGGCGACCTTATTCACCGAGTCCCATAATGGGCCGGATATGATATATGATATTGATATGCATGATTTTCATTTCATAAGGCAAGTGTATTGATATTTTAAAAGTCATACTTGTTTCCGGTAATCTCGATTTCAGTTATGATCCTCTTTATTGTATTTCATGCCTTATATACTCAGTACATATTTCGTACTGACCCCCCTTTCTTCGAGGGGGCTGCGTTTCATGCCCGCAGGTACAGATACTCGATTTGGTGATCCTCCAGCTTAGGATTTCTACTTAGCTGTCTTGGAAAGCTCCATTGTTCCGGAGCCTAGACTTTTGGTACAGATCTGTTGATGTTTAGATATATAAATGTTTATCCAGGGGTACGACGGGGCCGTGTCCCGTCATATTTCACCATCTCTTAGGGGTCTGTAGACATATGTGTGGGTTGTGTATAAGTCTGTTCAGCTGTGTCTATACGATGAGCTATGGATATGTTCGTATGTAGTGGCAGCCTTGTCGGCTTGCGCATGATATTGATATGTAGTGGCAGCCTTGTCGGCTTGCATATCATTTTTTGATTTGATCAGTTGTGACTCCTCAGGAGACAGTTATCTGAACATATATATACGATGACGTTATGAAACTTCGAAGTCCTTTTGCAAGTTTCCATATTGTTCATAGTTTCAATTTGGCTATATCTAACAGGTACGTATATGAGTGTCTATCTTGGGCACTAGTCATGGCCAATGGGGTTGGGTCGTGACAAAAGTGGTATCAGAGCAGTTCATCCTCGGAGTGTCTACAGACCATGTCTAGTAGAGTCTTGTTTATCGGTGTGTTGTGCACCACATCTATAAACAGGAAGCTACAGGACATTTAGGATGTTACCTTTCTTTCATATTTAAGATCGTGCGATAGAGCCCAGCCATAGGAAATGAAATTCCATATACTAAGCCTTTTTTCAACTGAAGAACGACATCGCCAGAAGAAAGTGAATGATGATATTGGAAGCTACAAAGTACACAGGTAAGCAACGGTGCAAGAGATGCATGTCAGATAAGGTAAGAATATTGAAGTATGATTGAAATGTAAAGTTGAAGAATGAAAGGGAAGGTAGATAGGAAGGTATAACAGGACAGATCGTTAAAGGATCAGGTACAGTTCGAGTTAGACATACGAGGTAAGTTCGTCATTTTCATACTGATATAGGTATCGAGTGAATTGTTAAGCAAGGGTAAATTATGACGAGTTTATAGTTAAAAAGGAGTAATGGTATGATTGAGATAAGAGTACGGAGGAGGAAGAATTGCGACGAATATGGATGTGTTGAAAAGACAGCTTGAGAGGTATTAAGGATAAGATTGATCAGAAAGGGTGAAAGGTTAGGTACGCCTACTCCACTGAATGTAATTAAACCATAGTAAGAATCGTGAACCCTTAAGGTTAAGAAGTGTTACACCATAGGATTAATTACGAACAGAGTATTATGTGAATACAAAAAGGATTGTTATGAAAATGAGTAAAGCCTAGTGAGGAAGTGACTAAAGGATATGACGTGGTCTATGCGACTGAGGTATAAAGGCAAATGTGAAATGGAAAGGCAAGGTATAGAACGAATAAGAAAGACTTATAAAGTTCTTTTATAGGGAAGGTTCAGAATACATATTATGTGGTAATAATGAAAGCGAGCACAAGAAAAGAAGGAGTTAATTGAAAGAAGGAAATAAGAAGGAATCGAGCGAGATAACAGTGCAGTAATAGGTTACGACATGTATAGCCGAGAACACGAGTAATATAAGTGACATAGTTGTGAAGGACCAAACTACAGAAAGATGAGCAACGAAGCAGAATGAGTGCCAGAAAATGACTGGTATGATAAGAACAAATAGGGATGAACAGAATATGTTTTAAATGAGAAAGGGATTATGCAGAAGTAGTATTTTCCAAAGGGTAAAGAGGTAGCATGAGATTCCTCGTGTACAGAATAAAAGATAGATATAGACTGGAGAAATGGTAAGAGAATTCAAAAGGAAACACCTAAGATAGACGTGATAAATTTAGTACGAGTATAGAACAAAAGGGAAATATATAGCTATGAACTTAAAGGGGTAATACTACGACAAAGTGATAAGATAAGACCATTATTAAGACGAACTTGATATGATTTTCAGTAAGTTAGAAGCCAGTGTTGGGTACACAACAAGGGTAAAAGAGCATAAGGTACAAAGGAGTACTGCGTATATGATTTCACCTCGAAAATAGTGAAATCCTTAAAGGACAAGGACTGTAGGCCTGAGGAACAAATAATGTGTTGTAAATTTATTAAAGGGAACAGATGATATAGGTTGGGACAAAGATAATATTACAAGAACTTTGGACACATATCATTGGAATATAAGTGCTATCTAATTGAGAAATTGGAACGACTACAAGCACCTATTAGTTATCGATTGGATCCAGCGGAATGTGACCTTGGATGAGTTGCTACATTGGTTACATTACTCGAGTACAGATTATCAGATGAGATTTCGTACTATATATAGAAAGGTTCTCGTCGCTTCGTGATTTTGATAAGGTTTCGTACGTGGATAATCAAAGTTATAAGTTATAAAGAAAAGACATGGATATAGTAAAGTATACCAAGTGAGTTGGAAAAAAAAGGGATCAGAGGAATTTGAGCTTGGAAATAGGGGCATAGAGCTGAATATAAACATATAATGGTACAAGTACACCCTTAAGGGGGGAAGCGGATGAGAGAAATGCAAGTATAAGATGGAAACAATCGACACTGCAATATATTTGATATGGATACTTAAACTTCAAGTGGGATCCCTTGCTGAAACAAGTTGGTAAGATTTGAAAGCCAGCAATAAACGTATAGAAGTCAGGATGGTATTTGAGACGGTGCTGAGAATTATTTGTAAAAGATCTTGAATGATATGACATTACAAAGTAGGTGCTTATAAAAAGAAAGAGTACGACAAGAGAATGGTAACGAGTAACTTAAGAGATATTATAAAGGATAGCAATGCTATACTAGATTAGAGGTTAAGATTTGGCAATAAAGTTGTGCGCTAATGATGTTGCGACTTATAAGTGGCAAAGGGGAGAGAAAGAGAATTTATATAGTAGGATATGAGAAAATCAAAGGGTAAATAAAGAAAGGGAAAGGAGTATGACGAGATAAGGCTACAAGCGAGCTTTAGTACAGATGAAATATGTAAAGCAGAATGAACCAGGAGAAGGAA
Organism: Lycium barbarum; assembly: GCF_019175385.1. Lineage (NCBI taxonomy): Eukaryota > Viridiplantae > Streptophyta > Magnoliopsida > Solanales > Solanaceae > Lycium > Lycium barbarum. The sequence goes on along the minus strand of NC_083348.1, from coordinate 42,538,757 downwards.
AGACTATGACTAAGATTGGATGTACTTTGTACAAATTATACAAGAATAGTTATACAACCTACGAGTATTTGTATGCTAAGAATGAGACCAAGTGGGTACTTGATAAGAAGAGTAAGGATTCGGTAATAACAATGCGGTTGCGATATTTTGGGTACATCAAGGAAAGGTGTAAGATGGTTTGAGGAAAAATTACCGAGATAGAATTAATACTGAGGGCAAATAGGACATGGCCATAGTTGAGCCCCGATACCATTGAAAGGTATGAGAGGAGAATGCAAGGTAAAGCATAAAGACTAGTGAAACGACGCTAAGGTATTTCCCGGGCTAATTTGAGCACCTTCACATATTCGTGTAAAGATTGCGACATAATGTGTGATAGGAAAACTAGAAACAAAATCTGAGTAAAGGGGCAATAGAGTATGCCTAAAGTGTTACAAGTTGGATTAAGGGAAGTTGTGAAATGGTTTAACCGAGACGATCAGAACAAACGGGTCACTGGTTACTGAACGACAGTGAATTTATATGTCAAATCAAAAGAAATTCCTTCAGAATTATACCAGTTAATAATAGACAGATCACAGAGCGGCTATGTGAAGTTATTATATGGGGAAACTTCAGCGCTACTTGATAACCAACTCTAAGGATGGAGATTAAGAGCTAAAAGCAAAGTGACAGTTAAAAAGAAGGTCGAGAAGTGATACATGATGCTGAAGATTCCAGGATATGGACTGTAACAACAGAACAATATAAGGTTATTGAAGTGAAATAATATCATACCTTGAGAAATTCCGTCTTATTCGTGGAGTATGCGAAGGGTTTATAGGTTACCAGAGGCATGAACTACTCCAAGGATTGTAAAGACTAATAAATCGACGAGGAACGTCTGCGCATTAAGGATTAAGAGGTAAGATGAAACGAACGATACATCTTAAGGGAGTAACTATAGAAAAAAGAAAGTCGATTTATGACTGAGAGCACCACAAATACAAGTCAGAATGAATCAGTGCTAGTACGACTGAGCAGTATGCAGATAAGAAAGAGAGTAACATTTCAGCAGAAGAGCTGGCAATGCAACTAAAGACAATGACATGGAATTATTACCTCGAGAAGCAACAGAAAGAGGAAATATGATGGAAATGGTTACTTAAAGATCTGGAATGCATTATAACAAATTGAAGGGAATCGACAAACGAAAGAGATATGTGAAGGGCATAATTCAACAAAAAGGACATTAAAGGAAGTATTGGGAGCGCAGGACTAGTTTAACATTCGAGGACGAATGTTCCAAGGGGGGAAGGATGTTATACCCCGTATTTTTGTACGTCGAATTATTCGAAAGCTAATCGACATAAGTTAAGTACGGGATTATTTTTGGGATATGAAATAGGGACTTTTAATACTCAATTTTAATTAGTGCACGAGTTGTTTATAAATTTCAATTAGTATAGAAATATTATTGGACATTAGAGACTAATTAACTATGATTAGATTATTAAGTAGGGATTAGTGATTAATTAAGATTAATTATGCTTTGAGTGGGCCCCACCAGTAATTAATTAAAAACAAAAAAAGGCAACAATTGGTAAGTCATAGGGGGGGGGGGGGGGGGGGAGCACGTGTCCAAGGGAGGGACACCATATATATAATGGTGTCAAAGACCAAATTAGCAATTCATCTTCATTTTTGCAAAAATTAGTTCAAGAAAAACAAAAAAAAAAAAAACATTGCCATGGCTGCCAAGCTCTCGGCCAGCCATGGTTGTTCGATTTTTTTTTTGTTTTCTTATTTTGATTAAGTTCCAAGGTAATTTGCAAGTGCAAGGAGGTGATAGCAACATTGGGTATTGAATTGAGGAAGAAGAAATAGTGAAATTGGAGCAAATAAGTGTAGAATTTCCTCCCATTAAATTAAGGTAAGATCTTCTCATTTTATGGTATAATTGGATTAATGGTGTTGTAATGGAAAGATTAAAACTGTATTAGATGAAATTAGAAGTAAGAAATTGCTTGAATTCGTTGATAGTAGGAGTTGTGGTTGTTATATGGAATTGTTGAGTTGAAAGATTAAAAGTATGGTTTATGATCACATATTGTTGTTCGTGTTGTTGTTGATATGGCTTCTAAATTTGGAAGAAAGAAGTGTATAACGTATCGTATATAAAGCGTATGTTGGTCTGTTTGGTGTATAATCTTAAATGTTAATGATTTGGGTTGGAAAAGGGTTAAGAAAGGTTATTGGGTTGTTTATGGGCTGGATTGTAAGGATTTGATATGAATATTTCTATTACTGTCGTTGTTGGTATTGCTGTGATAACAGGGGATTAATTGGAAGTTCGGGTTAGGCGAGTTATATAGGGGAAATGCTGCCCGATTTCCTTAAGTTCTTAACTAACCAAAACCCTAATCAAGGAAATATGAATGATTCCTATAAGCGATTGGTTGTAGATTTATAAGCTAGAAAGTATAGTTTACTAACGATATCGTTACTTTCATATTAAATAGGCTAAAGGGACCACGAAGCAAACTTGGTTACGGTTAACCTATAACAGGTATGTAAAGCTAACCCTTCCTTATTTTTGGCATGATCTTTATGAAACAAACAGACGACGTATATATGACTCCAAAGAAGTTCCTATTCTTAGAGCCACTAGGATGGCTAATGTTCTTGATTCCCAGAACTTTCTTCATTAATTCTTGATACATGTCTATGATTCTTGAAGTTCTATTTTGATGTAATCCATTGTGACATTCGAAGGGTACTTGATATGATTATTGTCTTGATTTTCAAATGATAGTTCATTTTGATTATTCTATCGAGTCTCAGATATGACTTAGTTTGCATATGGTTGCTCACTACTCTGCTCGTGCATGTATCAATATATCTTTCACCGAGTCCCAGGCCGGGTATGTTTTCGTGCACAGTTTCACTGCATTGTTCACCGAGTCCCTCACTAGAGGGTCAGGTACAGTATATATATATATATATATATATATATATATATATATATATATATATATATATATATATATATATATGATGTGATGGTGTGATGATGTGATGATGTGATGATGTGATGGTGTGATGATGTGATTATGGCGCCAAGGATGGTATATGGCGACCTTATTCACCGAGTCCCATAATGGGCCGGATATGATATATGATATTGATAAGCGCCATTGTTCCGGAGCCTAGACTTTTGGTACAGATCTGTTGATGTTTAGATATATATATATATATATATATATATATATATATATATATATGTTTATCCAGGGGTACGACGGGGCCCTGTCCCGTCATATTTCACCATCGATACTCTTAGAGGTCTGTAGACATATGTATGGGTTGTGTATAAGTTTGTTCAGCTGTGTCTATACGATGTGCTATGGATATGTTCGTATGTTGTGGCAGCCTTGTCGGCTTGCGCATGATATTGATAAGTAGTGGCAGCCTTGTCGTCTTGCGTATCATTTTATGATTTGATCAGTTGTGACTCCTCAGGAGACAGTTATCTGAACATATATATACGACAACGTTATGAACCTTCTGAGTCCTTTTTCAAGTTTCCTTATTGTTCACAGTTTCAATTTGGCTATATCTAACAGGTACGTATATGAGTGTCTAGCTTGGGCACTAGTCATGGCCCATGGGGTTGGGTTGTGATAGCTTCACTAGTGCAGGTGCCGCCGAAGCAGGCACACTAGAAAATTCCCAAATTTCATAGACTCCACCCAAAATCCCGACTAACGCTTGGAAATATCTGCTCACATACCATATATGCCACCCCCTATAAAATGCGCTACAAACGTGGTCGTGGTCTTGGAATTTCCATCGATTCCCCCGTTGACCTAGTCAACCCCCGATACCTCGATTTCAGCTTCCCAACCCAAGTTCCAAAATGCATTCGAATGCATTGGGAATCGAACCAAATATGCACGCAAGTTCTAAATGACCATCCGGACCTCTCGGAATCGACAAATTTCGGAAAAGGTCCATTTACCCAAAAGTCAACTTTTTGTTTAATTAAATTTTTAGAAGGCAAGCCTTCTGATGTTTTATTAAATAATTAAGCCGTCTACAGTAGAAAATAAAAAATATAACTCGTTAACCATCTTGAGAAAAACATCACCCAAGATGATTTTACATTTTGCAATAGAAAATAGCGCCTATAGCTACTGAAAATTCTACTCATGTTGAATTCTCCTTGTTTTGATCTTAGTGAAGGAATTTGTGCTTTTTCCATGTTGAGAATCTTCCTCCCCATTGATGGTAAGTCATGAAAACTGTGTTACTCTAACAACTCTCAACTTGAGTAGCAGTGTTTGCCAAGAAATCAGCCAGTTGGTTGCCTTCTCTAAATGTATGCATGATCTGCATGTTCAGCTGCCTCATGATGTGCGGCATTTGCTCCACTCTTTCTATCAGCTGCCAAGGTATTTTCCATGCATCTTGTAATATGTTCTTTAAGGCTAATGAGTCTGTTTCTATTTGAACATGCTGCAAACTATGTGCAAGACAATATTGTATAGCCTCCTGAACTGCCACTGTCTCAGCCTCCATGTTTGCTGCAATGCCAATGTTTTTAGCCTGTGCATAAATATGATCTCCCCTGTCATCTCTAATACAAAAAGCATATGAGCTTAGACCTGGATTTCCTTGTGATACATTAGTATTACATTTGAATCCATGCTGAGGCATCTTCCATATTACTTTGTAGAAGTTAAGTTTTGGTTTATAATGGCTTAGAAAATGTATTACTACTGGCTAGTCTGGTGGAATCCTTCCTAACCATGGATATTTCACTCTGATTAGGTGGAAAATGGACTACTGAGCTTGATAAACAATCCTATTGTAAGTAGTTTGCCTTGCATGCTTGTTCGAGTTCCTTCTTTTCCATATTTCCCATAATAGGATAGCAGGAATGGCCTGAAAAATGCTTTGAACCATTGAGAGGCAACTGCTGTCCACCGTAGAGTGATGACTTGCTGCAGTTGCAGCCTGTAATAACCTGTTTGGTTGTTATAGTCTTTTTGGCATTTCGCCCATTCCCGCACATTGATTTGCTCACTTTTAACTCGAGAGAACCATTGATACGCTTCTCGAGGTGTCTAGATCGGATTTGGGCAACTTTTGTGAAATATAGGCATAAAGTGAAAATTGATTGACCCAAAGTTAACTCTTAAGTAAATGAATCTTTTTCGGGACTCCGTCGATTCCGAGAGGTCCGGATGATTGTTTATAACTTGGGTGTGCATTTGGTTAGGTTCCCAATGCAGTTGGATGCATTTTGGGACTTAGATTAGAAATTAAAACTAAGGCGTCGGTGGTTGACTCGGTTAATGAGGCCTCCATTGGAAATTCTGAGGCCACGAGCTCATTCGCGGCGTAAGTTTGTGTGGGCCTGTGTGTATGGTTTGTGAGCAGATGGCCTTGGGAGTAACCAGGGATTTCGATTAAACACTTAGAAAAATTTGGGGGATTCTGGTACCTGGTGCCCGCAATAGCGGCACCGCTGTTGCGGTATGTTGGCCGCTGGGGTAGCCATGTGTATAGTTGGCCATACCACTGTGGCGGCCTCCAAGCCACCGTAGCGGTACCGCTGTGGTGACACCGTTATCGTCGTGGTTGTGACGGGCCAGGTGTCTCATTTAATGTGATTTAGAAAAGTCTTAGACCATCATTATTTCTCATCTCGATATTTGAGCTTGAGGGAACTGTTCTGATGGATATTTTGAGAAGAATCTTGGAGGTAAATCATGCTTATTACTTCACTTTTTCTTAAATCATAATCATCTTAGAGATTCTCCTTTTCTTTAACAAACCCTTAGTGATGGAATTTGAAGAAGGGTTTTGATGAACTTTTCCTTAGGCTCATGAATGGGGAAATTGATGATGTTTAAGTTAAAATTTGATGAATCTAAGCTCATTAATCATATATCTTGCACATTTAGCGTTGAATTTCGAAATCAAAGATTTAGGGTTTATACCCAGTTTAGGGGTTTTGCTTGAAATCAGAAATTAGGCTAATCTTTGAGTTAAATCAGCAATTAGTGGTTGGGTTATGATCACCTAGTACTTAATTTGACATTTTGCTTTCGAATTTCCCGTTTTGCCCTTACGGGCCCATTTTCCTAATTTATACGGCCAGATTGACCCAAATTGAATAGTAGCAATATTAGTATCATTCTTCATGATTTCTGATCTATAATTCAATTATGCTTAGACTACTTTGGTTCTGAGGTTCAGTGGAAAGGCAAGGCAAAGGAGTGAGTTGTTGGTGTTGCGGTTCGGCCACTAGGTAGGTTATGGCTTACCCTTGGTGAGACTTCGTATAGCGAAGCACATATTTAGATTATATTATCAGAGACAGCGTGTGAACCTTCGGGAATGAAGTTGGGTTGGATATTGCCTTAGGTTGGGCCCTGTTGTGTGTTGGGACTAGCAACCCCGTTGTGTGTGCTTTAATTGTTCTATTGTGCTGGCTTGATGCCATGATTAGTTGGTAGATATTTGATTCTATTTTATTTTCTTGATTGGAATATTATTGGCATACCCACTGTTGGTACTTGTGATATTTAGCATGATTATTGATGTGATTCATGCATTGCACACACTCTCATTTTCATGATACACTGTTGAGAGGTTGATGATATTTGATGAATACTTGATGAGTTGAACTTAGTTTTACTTAAGTGAAGTGAGATGGCCGATGTCCAATGTTAATTCGGGAATCGTTGATTGAGTGAAATTGATATTTGATAAACTCTTTTACTTGAGTGACGTGAGATTGACGATGTCCCATGATCAATTCCGAAATTGTTGTTGCATGGCCGATATTCGATGTTAGTTCCAAAATCATTGTCAGTGCATGGACACTGTGGGTCCCCCAGGGTGGTGCCAGCGAGAACCCCCCTTGGACAGAGATTCAGGGTCCTGTTTATCTGTTAGGCAAAGATTCAGGACGGGTGGCTCTTAGACTTCGCGAGTCACGCTGGGTTGTGCTACCGAGACGTTGATATTTCCATCTGGAGTACATGTGTACACCTCATTCGCATGGCATTACATTGCATTCATACCATTATTGCATTGGATTTTATTATTAGTTGATTGAGATGCTTGGTGATTGTATTGTGATGTTGGATTGGATCAGATATACTCAGGCGTGACATATTTGGGATTAGATGCTTTATATAGGCGATGACGGATACTTGTAATTGATTATATTGTCTTATGCTTGATTGGTTTATTTGCTTATCTGCTCTATTATCTTAATTGTGTTAGCTATGCTTAGTCGGCCGATGATGTCTACCAGTACTGGTGCTTGTACTGACATACACTTGCTGCATTCTTTTATGAATGTAGAGTATCAGGTCGGATCCATTTCCATGACTCGTGGCTGATCGACGCTTTAGCTTTCTTTCGAGTTTCTAGGGTGAGCAGGGCGTCCGCTGACCTTGAAGGCTTTCCTATCATATGTCCTGTTTTTATTTCAAAGACATAGACATTTTATATATTAGTATTCCAGTTTGTATTGCTTCCCTTAGATGCTCTTGTATTATTCAGACTAGACCCTGGGGATGTTTATTGTCATTCCGCACTTTCTACTACTTATATATAGATATATCATGAGACTTGTATTTGTTCAATTCTGCTATTTAATTTCATTATTTCGTGTATTTATTCCTTATTGGGTTGAGGGTTCGCTTATCGAGGTGGGAAGGCAAGTACCCGCATGACCTTGGCAGAATTGGGCCGTGAAGAGTTTGTATCAGAGCCCTAGGTTACCCGGTCTTTAATACAAGAGCGTGCCTAGTAGAGTCTCACGGATCGGTACAATGAGCTCCGTACTTATCTGTGGTAGGCTATAGGACATTTAGAAAATCTCACTTTCTTTTCATTCTTCATGCTACTTGTTCAATTTGGTATCTGGAAGGATCAAATTTTTATGTGACTCTATTCGTGTCTCTCACAAATGGTGAGGACTCGAGCTACGATGGCCCGAGGTCAGGTGCCAGAGCCCGCAGCTACTACTGGCACCCCAGGGCTCGCTACAGCCAGATGACGCGGCAGAGCGAAAGGCCGTGAGGCTACCCCAGCTAGGTGCAGAGCTCCTGCGGTGGGCCGGGGACGAGAGAGGTCTCCATTTCTCAAGCCCGAGTATTAGCCGGGTAGAGACTAGGCCGCAGAGGATGGCGTGGCCCCAGCACGGACACAGCCTGAGGTTACTTTTGACCAGGCTGTGCATGAAACTATGGCCAGGATTCTACTCCACCTTAATGCCCCGCAGGCGGCCGCCGGTGCTACTACTCCCGGTGGGGGTTCACAGACTAGGATTGGGGTGCAGACCCCTGAGCAGGGACCTACGCGGGCAGCACATCCCACCGTAGCTATGGCTCCTCACATTTATGAGATACCCTCCTATGGCGAGGATATTAGGCCCATGGAGGGCGCTGTTATGACTGAGTTAATTCTTGATATGCATGAGTTTCTCCACTGTATGGGGATAGTGGAGACCCACGGTATTGATTATGTGTCCTCCCAGTTTCGCGGCGATATGAAGACGTTGTGGAGGTATTTCATGGCGTGCAGACCAGAGGGTTCTCCTCCCATGACTTGGACTCAGTTCTACCGGGCCTTCCTTTAGAAGTATGTGCCCCGGTCTTTGAGAGAGACTCGTAGGGAGTAGTTTCTACACCTTGAGCAGAGGGGCATGCTCTTGGAGTCCTATGTGACCCGTTTCCTTTATCTGGCTTGTTATTCCACTCTGTTGATCCCTACTAAGGCCGATAGGATCAGGCGCTTTGTTGGAGGACTGGTGGGCTCTCTATAGATTCCTTGTCTTCAGATGGAGTCTATGGGGGCTTCTTTCCAGTCCATTATTGAGCATGCTTCTATGGTTGAGGGCGCTAAGGCCCCTGCTTTATGTGGTGGTGACAAGAGGCCACGTCAGACTGATAGTTTTGGGGGTTCCGGAGCGTCGATCAATATTTGAGGCCAAATCAGCCATATTCCGATCATCCCGTGCATTCAGCGTTACCGGCTTCCTCTAGTGAGTCACTTAGGCAGAGAGCTCCTAAGAGTTCGTTCTCCAGAACAGCGGACAAGATTGCTTCATCCGGGTCTTCAGCCTCCGTGTTTCAGCATTCGACTCCTCTAACCTATTATTCTTGTGGAGAGGTTGGGCATGTTTCCAGGAGATGTCCCCGACCTAGGTGGTGGGATTATCAGCTGTCGAGGGCTCCTGTATCATCTGGTGGTCGAGGTGGAACTTCTCAGATAGGCGGTGCTCAGTGAGGCAGCGGTACTTCCCATGGTTCTAAAAGTGGGTCCCAACCAGCTAGAGGTGGTCCTCAGAGTATGAGGAGGGATCTCATACTGGGCATGGTGGAGCCCATTTTTACTCATTTTCTGGTAGACTAGAGGCAGAAGCCTCAGATGCTGTGATCTCAAGTTTCTGTCCGTCAAAGAGCAGCATCTGTATTATTTGATCCTGGTTCCACATATTCATATGTATCTGCATTTCATGCCATTGGTTGGGATTTTCCTGGTGATAGTATAGATATACCTATTCATGTGTCTTCTCCGGTTAGAGATTCTATGGTTGTTGATCAAGTCTACCGGTCTTGTTTGGTTACTTTTATGGGGTATGACACTTGGATAGATTTGATGATTCTCGATATGGTGGACTTTGATATTATATTGGGTATGTCCTGGCTTTCTCCCTATCATGCGATCTTTGACTGTCATGCCAAGACGGTCACTTTAGCCATGCCGAGCATTCCTAAGCTTGACTTGAGAGGTACTCCTAGTCCCGCTCCGAAGAAGATCATTTCTTCCTTCGGGCGAAGAAGTTAGTAAGTTAGGGGTTTTTAGCTTAGTTAGCTCATGTTCATGATACGACTTTTGCATCTCAGCCCCTTGAGTCTATCCCCATTGTGAGTGAGTTCGCGGAGGTATTTCCGTCAGATCTGCTGGGTATGCCACCCGATCGCAACATTGATTTCTGTATCGACGTAGATCCGGACACTCGTCCTATTTCCATTCCACCATATTGAATGGCACCTGCCGAGTTGAGAGAGCTTAAGGAGCAGTTACAGGATCTGTTGAGCAAAGGGTTCATTAGACCGAGTGTCTCCCCTTGGGGTCCTCCTGTGTTATTCGTGAAGAAGAAAGATGGGACTATGATGATATGTATTGATTACCGACAGTTGAACAAGGTCCTTATCCAGAACAATTGCCATATGCCTCGTATTGATGATCTGTTTGACCAGCTTCAGGGTGCTTTGGTATTTTCAAAGATTGATTTGTGTTCCTGCTATCACCAGTTGAAGATCAGGGCTGAGGATATTCCAAAGACAGTCTTTTGGATGAGATATGACCACTATGAGTTTCTAGTGATGTGTGTTGGGCTTACCAACACCCCGACTGCATTTATGACTTTGATGAATGACATCTTTTGGCCGTTCCTTGATTCCTTCGTGATCGTATTTATTGATGACATCTTGGTGTATCCCAAGAGTAGAGAGGAGCATGAGAGCCATCTTCGTACCGTTCTTGGGATGTTGAAGAAATATAGCTTGTTTTCTAAATTCTCTAAGTGTGAGTTCTGGTTGGGTCTGTAGCATTCTTGGGCCATATGGTGTCCAAGGAGGGATTATGGTTGATCCATAAAAGATTGAGGCTGTGAGGGGTTGGGCGAGGCCCACTACTATTACGTAGATTCGTAGTTTTATGGGTTTGGCCAGTATTACAGTCACTTTGTGAAGGGTTTTGCTGCCATTGCTTCATCCTTAACCAGATTGACTCAGAAAGATTTTCCCTTCCAGTGGACGAATGATTGTGAGGAGAGCTTTCAAAAGTTCAAGCTTCTCCTAACTACAGCCCCGATCCTAGCCTTACCCGTGGAAGGTAAGGATTTCGCTGTCTATTGTGATGCCTCCCATATCGGTTTGGGTGCAGTGTTGATGTAGAAGGGTAGAGTGATAGCTTATGCTTCCCGTCAGTTAAAAGTCCATAAGAAGAATTACCCTACCCATGATTTGGAGGTGTTAGCCGTAGTCTTCGCTTTGAAGCTTTGGAGGTATTATTTTTACGGTGTCCATTGTGAGGTTTTCACCGATCACCATAGCCTTTAGCATGTGTTTACTCAGAGGGATCTTAATTCCAGGCAGCGCCGATGGATGGAGCTCCTGAAGGACTATGATATCTCTATTTTGTATCATCCCGGTAAAGCCAATGTGGTAGTTGATGCCTTGAGTTGCAAGGCGGTGAATATGGGGAGTTTGGCTCAATTGATTGTTTTCAAGCGTCCGTTGGCCATGGAGGTTCAGACTCTATCCAACAGTTTCGTCCGTCTTGATATTTCAGCTCCAGGCGGGATTTTGGCTTGCATAGAGGTGAAGTTGTCTTTATTGGATCAGATTAGGACTCATCAGTTTGAAGATGCCCAATTTAGCCATATTCGAGATAGATTTTTGAGAGGTGATGCCAAGGAGGCCGTGATTGATTTTAAGGGCATTTTGAGAATTAGAGGACGCATGTGCGTTCCCCGAGTTGGTGATCTGATTCAGTTGATCTTATCTGAGGCACATAGCTCCTTCTATTCCATTTATTCGGGGGCGAATAAGATGTACCGTGACTTGAGACAACACTATTGGTGGCGTCGGATGAAGAGAGATATAGTTGACTTTGTGGCTAAGTGGGGAAATTGTTAGCAGGTAAAGTATGACCACCAGCGGCCCGGTGGGGTGCTTCAGAGGATGCCCATTCCCGAGCGGAAGTGGGAGAGGATTACTGTGAATTTTGTCACGGGTCTTCCGAAGACCCTTGGCAAGTTTGATTCTATTTGGGTGATAGTGGATCGGTTGACTAAGTCCGCTCACTTTGTCCCAGTTCAAGTATCCTATACCGCAGAGATATTAGGTAAGATGTATATTCGGGATATTATGAGATTACACAGGGTCCCTATTTCTGTTGTATCTGATCGGGGTACCATCTTCACTTCCCGATTCTGGAGGGCATTTCACGAGGAGTTGGGTACCCGATTGGACCTTAGTACAGCTTTTCATCCCCACAACGATGGCTAGGTTGAGCGGACCATTCAGGTGCTCTAGAACATGTTGAGAGCATGTGTTATTGATTTTGGTGGTCATTGGGATTAGCACTTTCCCTTGGTAGAGTTTGCGTACAACAACAGTTATCATTCGAGTATTGGCATGGTGCCTTTTGAGGCCTTATATGGTAGGAGATGTAGATCTCCGATTGGTTAGTTTGATGGGTTCGAGGCTCGACCTTGGGGCACGGATCTATTGCGAGTGTCCCTTGATAGAGTGAGAGTTATTCAGGCTAATCTTTTGGCGGCTCAGAGTCGACAAAAGATGTATGCGGATCGGAAGGTCCAGGATTTGAAGTTTGCTATTGGTGACCAGTTCTATTGAAGGTTTCACCCATGAAGGGTGTTATGAGGTTTGGTAAGAGGGGCAAGTTGAGCCCTACGTATATTGGTCTGTTTGAGATTGTGGACTGTATCAGTGATGTAGCTTATGAGTTCGCATTGCCGCCAGGCTTGGCGGGAGTTCATCCGGTGTTTCATGTTTCGATGCTGAAGAAGTACCATGCCAACGGTACCTACATTGTCCATTGGGATGCCATATTGCTGGATTGGCTCACTTTTAACCCGAGGGGGCCGTTGACACGCTTCCTAAGGTGTCTAAACCAGATTCGGGCAGCTTTTGTGAAATATAGGCTTAAAGTGAAAAATGGTTAACCCAAAGTTGACTCTTTGGTAAACGAACCTTTTTCGAGATTCCGTCGATTCCGAGAGGTCAGGATGGTTGTTTAGAACTTGGGTATGCATTTGGTTCGATTCCCAATGCACTTTGATATGTTTTGGGACTTGGGTTGGAAATTAAAACTAAGGAGTTGAGGGTTGACTCGGTCAACGAGGCCTCCGTTGGAAATTCTGAGGTCACGAAGGCGTTCACAGCGTAATGTGGGACTGTGTATGGTTTGTGAGCAGATGTCCTCGGGAGTTACCCGTGATTTCAATTGAAGACTTAGAAAATTTCGGGGGATTCTGGTAACTGGTGCAGTGTGTTGGCCGCTGGGGTGGCCATGTGTATCGTTGGCCATACCGCTGTGGCGGCATAGCGGTGCTGCTACAGTCGTAGCAGTGACGGGCCAAGTGTCTCATTTAATGTGATTTAAATAAGTCTCAGACCCTCATTATTTCCCATCTCGATATTTGAGCTTGAGGGAACTGTTCTTAGGGATATTTGGAGGAGAATTTTGGAAGTAAATCTTGCTTATTACTTCACTCTTCCTTAACTCATAATCATCTTAGAAATTCCCCTTTCCTTTAACAAACCCTTAGTGATGGAATTTGAAGAAGGGTTTTGATGAACTTTTCCTTAGGCTTATGTATGGGGAAATTAATTATGTTTATGTTAAAATTTTTATGAATCTAAGCTCATTAATCATATATCTTCCACATTTAGCGTTGAATTTCGAAATCAAAGACTTAGGGCTTTATACCTAATTTGGGGGTTTTTCTTGAAATCAGAAATTAGGCTAATCTTTGAGTTAAATCAGCAATTAGTGGTTGGGTTATGATCACCGAGTACTTAATTTGACATTTTGCTTTTGAATTTCCCGTTTTGCCCTTGCGGGCCCATTTTCCCAATTTCTAAGGCCAAAATTAACCTAAATTGAATAGTAGCAATATTAGTATCATTCTTCATGATTTGTAATCTAGAATTCAATTATGCTTAGACTACTTTGGTTCTGAGGTTCAGCGGAAAGGCAAGGCAAAGGAGTGAGCTGTTGGTATTGTTGTTCGGCTATCCAAGTAGGTTATGGCTTACCCTTAGTGAGACTTCGTATAGCGAAGCACATATTTAGATTATATTGTAGGAGACAGCATGTGAACCTTCGGGTATGAAGTTGGGTTGGATATCGCCATAGGTTGGGCCGTGCTGTGTGCTGGGACTAGCCACCCCGTTGTGTGTGCTTTAATTATTCTATTGTGCTGGCTTGATGCCATGAATAGTTGGTAGATATTGGATTCTGTTTTATCGGCTTGATTGGAATATTATTGGTACACACACTATTGGATAGATATTGTTGGCGTACCCACTGTTGGTACTTGTGATATTGAGCATGATTATTGATGTGATTCATGCGTTGCACGCACTCTTATTTTCACGATACACTGTTGAGATATTGATGATATTTGATGAATACTTGATGAGTTGAACTCAGTTTTACTTGAGTGACGTGAGATGGCTAATGTCCAATGATCAATTCCGAAATCATTGTTGCATGGTCGATATCCGATGTTAGTTCCGGAATCGTTGTTAGTGCATGGACACCGCGGGTCCCCCAGGGTGGTGCTGGTGAGAACCCCCATGGGTAAAGATCCGGGGTCCCGTCTGTCTGTTGGGCAAAGTTTCGGGACGGGTGACACTTAGACTTCGCGAGACACGCTTGGTTGTGCTACCGAGACGTCGATATTTCCGTCCGGAGTACATGTGTACACCTCATTTGCGTGGCATTGCATTGCATTCATACCGTTATTGCATTGCATTGCATTATGAGTTGATTGAGATGCTTGGTGATTGTATTGTGATGTTGGATTGGATCGGATATACTCAAGCGTGACATATTTGGGATTAGATACTTTACATAGGCGATGACGGATACTTGTAATTGATTATATTGTCTTATGCTTGATTGGTTTATTTGCTTATCTGCTCTATTATCTTAATTGTGTTAGCTATGCTTAGTCGGCCGATGATGCCTACCTATGCTGTTGTTTGTACTGACCTGCACTTGCTGTACTCTTTTATGAATGCAGAGTATTAGGTTGGATCCACTTTTGTGACCCGTGGCTGATCGACGCTTCAGCTTTCTCTCGGGTTCCCAGGGTGAGCAGGGCGTCCGCTGACCTTGAAGACTTTCCTATCATATGTCTTATTTTTATTTCAGAGACATAGACATTTTATGTATTAGTATCCCAGATTGTGTTGCTTCCCTTAGATGCTCTTGTATTATTCAGACTAGACCCTGGGGATGTTTATTGTCATTTCGCACTTTCTACTACTTATATATAGATATATCATGAGACTTACATATTTGTTCAATTTCATTGTTTAATTTCATTCTTTCGTGTATTTATTCCCTTATTGGGTTGAGGGTTCACTTGCCGAGGTAGGAAGGTAAGTGCCCGCATGACCTAGGCAGAATTGGGTCGTGAAACAACCCTTCTATATTCAAACCTGCATAAGAAGCAAACTGATTCCAAAGCTTAAAAGCTGTCGGAGATGTTATAAAAAGGTGGTTCATTGTTTCTTGCTTGTACTCCTCACAACACCAGCATCTTGATACAATATGAATATGCATCCCTTTGAGATTGTCATTTGTGGCTAGCCTCTTTTTCCACAGTCTCTATAAGAAGAAGTTGATCTTAATGGGTAGACCCTTCAACCATATGTATTTGTAGACTGAACTACTCTCCTGTTTTTGTATGATTTCCTTCCATGCAGTTTTGACAGTAAATTTGCCATTGTTTTCCCCCATCCACCAGGCCTTATCATTATCTACATCCATTAAAGTAGGACCGATTCTTTCCTGAATATAATCTACTGTATCATCAGACAATATTACTAGTAGTTTCTGATGATTCCATGCTCCACCATCTATGAACTCTTTAACCTCTATTTCTTCATCTCTGGCCTGATCATTATCCATAAAATACAATGCACGTTGTTTAGTCCAATTATCAAACCAAAAAACTAGCGGTACCTGATTTTAACTGCTACCATATGTTATGTTCAATGTCCTCTCTAACAGTAACCATCCTCTTCCATGCATGTGATGCCCCTCTATCTTGAACAATAATAGGATACAACTTCT
This sequence comes from Lycium barbarum, assembly GCF_019175385.1. Classification (NCBI taxonomy): domain Eukaryota; kingdom Viridiplantae; phylum Streptophyta; class Magnoliopsida; order Solanales; family Solanaceae; genus Lycium; species Lycium barbarum. The sequence goes on along the minus strand of NC_083348.1, from coordinate 42,522,845 downwards.
TGTATTCATTGGCCATGAATGTACCCCATAGAGATACTGATGTTTTAAAGTTTCACCAAAGCTTAGCAAAACGAGCTTTTGAGATATCATAAAGGGATCTGAAGCCAAGAACCCCTTCCTCCTTTGGCAAGCACATTTTCTCCCATGCAACCCAATGTTTTGCCTGTACCCCTGTAGTATTGCTCCAAAACAAGTTGGCCAAAATCTTATGCAACTCTATTACCCCCTTTTAAAGGATTCATAGCATATAGTAAATATACATGCATACTTTGCAGAATATGTGCTATTAGGTTGTACCTTCCTCCAAAAGACAGCAATCTGTTTTGCCAAGACATCACCCTATTCATCACTTTTTTGATAAGAGTCTAATAGTACACTATCTTCCTCCTTCCCTAAAAAACTGGACACCCAGATATGTAAATGGAAAAGAGCCTTTTCTCATCCCAGTTTTTCTCTTTACGCTACTAACAATGTTAGCTGGAACTTTCTCATGCAGATAGAATGAGCTTTTGTCGTTATTAACTAGCTGACCTGAGACCAGCTCATAATTTCTCAGAACCTTCATCATTTTCTTCAAAGAAGTAGGATTAGCTGAACAGAAGAGGATTGTGTCTTCTGCATATGATAAGTGATTTATCTGTAGACTCGACTTTGGCATACTATACCCCTTAAAGAGAGGATTATCATGTAAGTTGTTCAAATTTCTGGACAGAACCTCTGCTGCTATGATGAAGAGTGTTGGAGAAAGGGGATCAGATTGTCTCTGTTATACCCCGTATATTTATACGTCAAATTATTCACAAGCAAGTCGACTCAAGTTAAAGGCGGAGTCATTTTCGAACACGAGATAGAAACATTTAAATTTCAATTTTAAATTAGAACATAAATTATTTATAAATTTTATTTGGTGTGGAAATATTATGGGAGATTAGGAACTAATTAATTATGATTAAATTATTAAGTAGGGATTAGGGATTATTTAATTAATTAATTTAATTTTTAAACTGTGGGCCCCACCCGTTTTAATTAAAACAAAAAACAAAAACAAAAAAACAAAAAAACAAATCAGAAAACTAACTTTGGTGAGTCATAGGGGGAGGTAGCACGTGTCCAATAAGTGGAAACCATAAAAAAGTACATGCCGAATGATCAAATTGTTGGCATTTCAACATTTGCAAGTTGGAAAATTAAAAAAAAAAAAAAGGAGAGAGCAAGGCCATGGCTGCTGCTCACGGCCAGCCATGGCCAAGGAAATTGGGTTTCCTTTTTGCCTTGGTTTAATTTCAAGATGATTGACAAGTTCGCGGTGGTGATGGCAACGTTGGATATTGAATCGGGGAAGAAGAAATTGCTAAATTGGAGCAATTAAGAGTAGAAATTCCTCCGAGAAAATTAAGGTAAGATTTTCTTGTCTTGTGGTGTAATTATGTTAAAGGTGTTGTAATGGGAGGATTAAAATTGGATTGGACGAAATTGGAATTAAGAAAGTGCATGAAATTGATGTTATAGGAAATTGTGGGCTGAAATGATTTTTTTTAAAAAAGTTGTTGGGTTGTTAGGAATATTATGGGCTGAGTTTTGAGAATATTATGTGTATGTCGTTGTTGTTGGTATTTCTGTGTTGACAGGAGGACAATTAGAAATTCGGGTTAGGCGAATATATAGGGGAAATGCTGCCCGATTTTCATTAAGTCCCTAACTAACAAATGCCCTAAATGAGAATATATAAGCTGAAATATAGGTTCTATAAGAAATGGGCTATAGACTTGTGGACTAGAAAATATAGTTACTAACGATAACGTTACTCTTATATTAAATAGGCTACAAGAGCGACGAGACGAGCGGGTTACGAATAGCCACTAACAGGTATGTAAAGTTGTCCCTTCTTTCTTTTGGCATGTCTTAGATTTAAGTGATGAACGATATGAACTATGGGGTAATTCCATTCATAAGCTTTGAGTGATATTTATGATTTTTATTCACTTCTTGATGTTACAGTTCTCAAGTGATTGAGCCTCCCTCTTCAGTTTTCTGTACGTTGGTTAATAGTCGATATATATCCGTTCCTATTCTTAGGAACTCTATAATAACTAGTGACATATGACTATGACCCTTAAGGCTTTGTGATATACTTATGATGACGTCAAGGTATGTTTGATATGTTTCCGATGACCTTCGAAAGGTATTTGATACGACTATTGTCTTGATTTTCAAATGGTAATTCGTGTTGATTATTCTATTGAGTCTTTGAAAATGTTTTTAAATTGCATATAGTTTCTCACTACTCTGCTCGTGCATGCCTCAATATGTCTTTCACTGAGTCCCGGGCCAGGATATGTATTCGTGCACAGTTTCACTACATTGTTCACCGAGTCCCTCACTAGAGGGCCGGGTACGGTATATATATATATTATGGTGTTATGCTGTGTTATGGTGTTATGTTGTGTTATGGTGTTACGCTGTGTTATGGAGTTATGCTGTGTTACGGAGTTATGCTGTGTTCTGGAGTATGCTGTGTTATGGCGCCAAAGACGGGGTGGCGACCATGTTCACCGAGTCCCATAATGGGCCGGATATGATATATGATATTGACATGCATGATTTATGTTCAAAGGCAAGCATTTTGGTACTCTGGTTATTGTACTCGTTTTCTGTACTCCTTATTTCAGTTATGTTCCTGTTTACTGTATTTCATACTTTACATGCTCAGTACATATTCCGTACTGACCCCCCTTCTTCGGGGGGCTGCGTTTCATGCCCGCAGGTGCAGATACTCTCTTTGGTGATCCGCCAGCTTAGGACTCTCTTTCTGCTGTCTTGGAGAGCTCCGTTGTTCCGGAGGCTAGACTTTTGGTTTGAATCTTATGATATATATATGTATATGCTGTCCAGGGGTACGACGGGGCCCTGTCCTGTCATATTTCACTATTCGTACTCTTAGAGGTCTGTAGACATATGTGTGGGTTGTGTATGGGTTTTGTTCAGCTGTGTCTATATGATGTGCTGTGGTATGATGTTCGTCTATAGTGGCAGCCTTGTCGGCTTGCATATGATGTTGATATATGATGGCAGCCTTGTCGGCTTGCGTATTATTTCATGATATGATTCGTTGTGACTCCTCAGGAGATAGTGATCTGGAAGTATATACACATGTGACGATGTTACGAACTTTGCAGTTCCTTTATAAGTTTCCGTATTGTCGTAGTTTTAGTGTGACTATATCTGATAGGTACGTATACGGGTGTCTAGGTCGGGCACCAGTCGCGGCCTACGGAGTGTCTACAGACCGTGTCTAGTAGAGTCTTGTTTATCGTTGTGTTGTGCACCACATCTATAAACAGGAAGCTACAGGACATTTAGGATGTTACCTTTCTTTCATATCTAAGATCGTGCGATAGAGCTCAGCCATAGGAAATGAAATTCCTTATACTAACCTTTGATTTCAGCTAAAGAACGACATCGATAGAAGGAAGCGACTGACGATATTGGAAGCTACAAAGTACACAGGTAAGTAACGGTGTGAAAGAGGCATGTTAGATAAGGTAAGAATATTGAAATATGATTGAAATGTAAAGTTGAAGAATGAAAGAGTAGGTAGATAGTAAGGTATAACAGGACGGATCGTTAAAGGATCAGGTACGTCTCGAGGTGCGATATGTGAGGTAAGTTTCGACACCTTTATACTTTTAATTGGAAATCGGGAGCGCTGTGTGGCTATGATACGATATGATATATGCGTATATATGTTGGCCCTGTGAGGCATTGTTGGTATTTCCTGCGTGCAGGTTTTGGGATAGTAAGAGATACAGAGGAAACTCTGCCCAAATTTTCCCAGAAATAGAAAAAAGAAGAGAATGGGATATAAGTTCATAATATGTCTTGAAAGTCGATACCGATAGGGAAAATTTATTATGCGGGATTAAAGCTTTAAGAGATACCCTCCATGTCATCCGTAAGAGGCACCATTGTTATTTGAAAGATTTTATTTCGAAAGAGCCTATATGAGCAGCAAGGTTTGGAATTCATTTGAATGGACCAGAATGCTTTCCAGCCACACTTTTGCCGTAGAAAAAAGCTTATGTTAAAGGGCAAAAACGTCCGGTAATTAAGTTTCACTTTTATTGAAAAGTACAAAGCATACAACCAGTAGTTTATGAACTAAATGATTCGTTCACGACTCAAGAATAAATCTGGAGGTAAACCATGTGAATCAAGCACTAGAAGTCCTGTGGTGCTTGTCGGATTCTAGTTTTCTTCTGGTGGTGGTTGGAGAATGCCTCATGGTAACATTTTATTAGTTCTCAATCAACTAGTTGGAGATGGAATTTGTGGAAGGAAAACTTAAATTTGTGGGCTGTCTAGGATCATGTATTTCATATGTTGTTGGTGAGATGATAGGATGATTCGGAAGGGCTTGTGATACTAAGGGATGATTTAGAAAGAGGTGGCAACTCGTAATAGAACATTTTATTGAGGTATCAGGTGAACCGATAAGTAGGGGTAAATTACGACGAGTTTACAGTCAAAAGGAGTAGTAGTATGATTGAGACAAAAGTACGGGGTAGGAAGAGTTATGACAAATTATGAAGGTATTGATAAGACAGCATGTGAGATATTAAGGGTAAAGATTGATCAGAAAGAGTGACGGGTTAAGTACGCCTAGTCCATATAGTGTAATTAAAACATACTAAGAATGGTGAATAAGATTAAGAAGTGTTACGTTATAGGATGGATTATGAACAGGATGTAATGTGAATACCATAAGGATTGCTATAGAAATGAGTAAAGCCTAGCAAGGAAGTAACTAAAGAATACGACGTGATTAGTGTGAAACGGAAAAGCAAATGTAGAACGAATAAGGAAGACTTACAAAGTTCTACAGGGAAAGTTCAGAATGGAGATCAAGTGGTAACGAAAGTGAAAGTGAGCACAGGAAGAGAAGGAGTTAATTGAAAGAAGAAGATAAGAAGAAAGCGAGTGGGATTACAGTATAGGGATGTGTTATGACGTATAGCTAAGAAAACGAGTAATATAAGCGACAGAATTGTGAAAGTCCAACCTAAAGGAAGGTGAGCAACGAGACAGAAGGAGTGCCAGAAATGACTGGGATGATAAGAACAAATAGAGATGAACAGAATATGTTTCGAAGATGAGAAAGGGGTTATGCACAAAATAAAAAGATGGACATAGGCTGGAGAAATGAAAGGAATACTAAAAGAAACACCCAAGACAGACGTAACTAATTGAGTAAGTTAGAAGTTAGCGTTGGGTATACGACAAGGATGAAAAAGCAGGAGGCATAAAAGAGTAACACGTGTATGTGACTTCACCTCGGAAACTGTGAAATCCTTAAAGGACAAGAATTGTGGATTTGTAAGACAACTGATGTACTGTAAATATATTAGAAGAAACAGACAATATCCGTTGGGATAAAGATAGTGTTATGAGAAAGCTTGAGACACTTATCATTAGAATATAAGTGCTACCGAACAGAGAATTTGAAACGACGATAAGCACTAGCTAATTACTGATTGGAATGAATGGAATGTGACTTCGGATAAATTGCTACATCAATTATATTACTCGAGTACCAACCATCAGATAAGATTTTGTACTATATATCGAGAGTTCTCGTCGCCTTGTTATTGTGTTGGGGTTTCATACATGGGTAATCTAATTTATGGATGATATAAAGGAAGACATGGATGTGGTGCAGTAACCAAATGTATTGGAAAAGAATCATATGAATCTGAAAATTTGAAATGGGGACATAGAATGGAATGGAAATAGATAATAGTGTGAGTACACCCAAATGGGGGGAAGCGGATGGGAGAAATGCAAGTGTAAGATGAAAGCAACTACTGCAATACATTTAATGTGAAAACTTAAACCTAAAGTGAGATCCCATGTTGAAACAAGCTAGTGAGATCTGAAAGTCAGCGACAAACGGATAGAAGCCAATATGGTAATTGAGACAGTGTTGAGAATTATTGGTACAAACTTTGGATAATATGACATCAGAAGGTGGATGCTTATAAAACGGAAGAATATGACAAGAGAATGGTAAAAAGTAACTTAAAAGGATATTATAAAGGATAGCAAGGCTGTACTGGATTAGAGGTTAAGATGTTGACAACGGAGTTATTGGCTAATGATATCGTGACACATAGGTAGCAAAGGAGAAAGGATAGGAAATCTCTCCTGTAGTAAGATATGAGAAAAACCAAATGGTGAATAGAGGAAGGGGAAAGAATATGGCAAAATAGGCAGCAAGTGAGTGTTAGTACAATAAGATGCGTAGGGCAGAATAAGCCAGGAGAAGGAAAGACTATGACTAAGATTGGACGCATTTTGTACAAATTGTACAGGAATAGTTATGCAACCTACGAATACTTGTATACTAAGAATGAGGCCAAGTGAGTACTTGATAAGGAGGGTAAAAATTCAGTAACAACAATGCGGTTGCAAATTTTGGGTACATCAAAGAAAGGTGTAAGAGGGTTTGAAGCAAAACTACAGAGATGAAATTAGTACTGAGGGCAAAAGCCATAATTGAACCTTGACATCAATTGAAAGATATAAGTGAAGAATATAGGGTCTGCGTAAAGACAAGCGAAGCAACGCTAAGGTATTTACTAGGCTGATTTGAGCACCTACACATACTTGTGTAAAGATCGCAATAGGATGCGTGAAAGGAGAACTAAGAGCAAATTTGAGCAAAGGGGCAATAGAAGAATTTGAGTAAAAAATAATGAAACGACACGAGGTAATATGCCTAAAGTATTACCAGTTACGCTAAGAGAAATTACGAAATGATTTAACCGAGACAATTAGAACAAGAGGGTTACTGGTTATTGGATGACAGTAAAGTTATAATATGAGGGGACCCTATCACTATTTAATAGCCAACCCTAAAGATCGAAATCGAGAGGTACAAACAAATGATAGTTAGAGACCTTCAAAAGAAAGTCAGAAGGTAACACATGATGCTGAGGATTCCAGAATACGAACTGTCACAGCGGAGTAAAGCATGGATATTGGAGTACAAAAAATGTCACCCTCTGGGAAATTTCATTTTACTCGTAGAACCTGCGAAGGATCCACAGGATACCAGAAACATGCGATACTCCAGGGATATTAAAGTGTAAAGAACTGATGAGGGACGTCTGCGCGTTACAAGATCTTGTTTAAAGATAAGAAGGTGGAGTGAAGTGAGCGATACATCATCTTAAGAGAATAACTATAGGAAAAGAAAAAGTCGAGTCATGACTACACGCATCATGCGTACAAGTCTGAATCAATTGATGACAATACAACTGAGCAGTATGCAGATAAGAGAGACAGTAACACTTCAGCAGAACAGCTCGAAATACAGCTGATAACCAACTACGAAATAAAAAGAAAGTACAGACAAAGGCATGGATTTATTACCTCGAGAAGTAACAGAAAGAGGAGATATTACAGGAATGACTAAGTAAAGACCTGGAATGTGTTATAATGAATTATGGTGAATCGACCAATGGAAGAGGTATGTGAAGGGCGTGATTGAATAAGAGGACACTTGAGAAAGTATTGGGAGTTCAGAATCAGTTTAACATTCGAGGACGAATGTTCTAAAAGGGGGGAAGGATGTTATACCCTGTATATTTATACGTCAAATTATTCACAAGTAAGTCGACTCAAGTTAAAGGCGGAGTCATTTTCGGACACGAGATAGAAACATTTAAATTTCAATTTTAAATTAGAACATAAATTATTTATAAATTTTATTTGGTGTGAAAATATTATGGGAGATTAAGAACTAATTAATTATTATTAAATTATTAAATAGGGATTAGTTATTAATTAATTAATTAATTTAATTTTTAAACTGTGGGCCCCACCCGTTTTAATTAAAACAAAAAAAACAAAAAAACAAATCAGAAAACTAACTTTGGTGAGTCATAGGGGGAGGTAGCACGTGTCCACTAACTGGACACCATATAAAAGTACATGCCAAATGATCAAATTTTTGGCATTTCAAGATTTGCAAGTTGGAAAATTAAAAAAAAAAAAAAAAAAAAAAGAAGAGAGCAAGGCCATGGCTGCTGCTCACGGCCAGCCATGGCCAAGAAAATTGGGTTGCCTTTTTGCCTTGGTTTAATTTCAAGATGATTGGCAAGTTTGCGGTGGTGATAGCAACGTTGGATATTGAATCGGGGAAGAAGAAATTGCGAAATTGGAGCAATTAAGAGTAGAAATTCCTCCGAGAAAATTAAGGTAAGATTTTCTTGTCTTGTGGTGAAATTATGTTAATGGTGTTGTAATGGGAGGATTAAAATTGGATTGGACGAAATTGGAATTAAGAAAGTGCATGAAATTGATGTTATAGGAAATTGTGGGCTGAAATGATTTTTTTTTTTTTTAAAGTTGTTGGGTTGTTAGGAATATTATGGGCTGAGTTTTGAGAATATTATGTGTATGTCGTTATTGTTGGTATTTCTGTGTTGACATGAGGACAATTAGAAATTCGGGTTAGGCGAATATATAGGGGAAATGCTGCCCGATTTTCATTAAGTCCCTAACTAACAAATACCCTAAATGAGAATATATAAGCTGAAATATAGGTTCTATAAGAAATGGGCTATATACTTGTGGACTAGAAAATATAGTTACTAACGATAACGTTACTCTTATATTAAATAGGCTAAAAGAGCGACGAGACGAGCGGGTTACGAATAGCCACTAACAGGTATGTAAAGTTGTCCCTTCTTTCTTTTGGCATGTCTTATATTTAAGTGATGAACGATATGAACTATGGGGTAATTCCATTCATAAGCTTTGAGTGATATTTATGATTCTTATTCACTTCTTGATGTTACAATTCTCAAGTGATTGAGCCTCCCTCTTCAGGTTTCTGTACATTGGTTAATAGTCGATATATATCTGTTCCTATTCTTAGGAACTCTATAATAACTAGTGACATATGACTATGATCATTAAGGCTTTGTGATATACTTATGATGACGTCAAGGGATTTTTGATATGTTTCCGATGACCTTCGAAAGGTATTTGATATGACTATTTGTCTTGATTTTCAAATGGTAATTCGTGTTGATTATTCTATTGATTCTTTGATTTTTTTTTTTTAAAATTGCATATAGTTTCTCACTACTTTGCTTGTGCATGCCTCAATATGTCTTTCACTGAGTCCCGAGCCAGGATATGTATTCGTGCATAGTTTCACTGCATTGTTCACCGAGTCCCTCACTAGAGGGCCGGGTACGGTATATATATATTATGGTGTTATGCCGTGTTATGGTGTTATGCTGTGTTATGGAGTTATGCTGTGTTATGGAGTTATGCTGTGTTCTGGAGTATGTTGTGTTATGGCACCAAAGACGGGGTGGCGACCATGTTCACCGAGTCCCATAATGGGCCGGATATGATATATGATATTGACATGTATGATTTATGTTCAAAGGCAAGCATTTTGGTATTCTGGTTATTGTACTCGTTTTCTGCACTCCTTATTTCAGTTATGATCCTGTTTATTGTATTTCATGCTTTACATGCTCAGTACATATTCCGTACTGACCCCCCTTTTTCGGGTGGCTGCGTTTCATGCCCGCAGGTGCAGATTCTCGCTTTGTGATCCGCCAGCTTAGGACTCCCTTTCTGCTATCTTAGAGAGCTCCGTTGTACTGGAGGCTAGACTTTTGGTTTGAATCTTATGATATATATATGTATATGCTATCCAGGGGTACGACGAGGCCCTGTCCCGTCTTATTTCGCTATTCGTACTCTTAGAGGTCTGTAGACATATGTGTGGGTTGTGTATGGGCTCTGTTCAGCTGTGTCTATACGATGTGCTGTGGTATGATGTTCGTCTATAGTGGCAGCCTTGTCGGCTTGCATATGATATTGATATGTGATGGCAGCCTTGTCGGCTTGCGTATTATTTCATGATATGATTAGTTGTGACTCCTCATGAGACAGTGATCTGGAAGTATACACACATGTGACGATGTTACGAACTTTGCAGTTCCTTTATAAGTTTCCGTATTGTCGTAGTTGTATTGTGGCTATATCTGATAGGTACGTATACGGGTGTCCAGGTCGGGCACCAGTCACGGCCTACGGGGTTGGGTCGTGACAGTTTCAAACCCCTTGGGGATTGAAAAAACCCATGTGATTGGCCATTGATCAACACTGAATACCAGTTATTTGAGACTAGCCTCCGGACCATGTTTATCACCACCTCAAAGAAGCCAAACTGTCTTAGCACCTTAGTCAAACAAATCCATGAGATTCTATCATATGTTTTTCCCATATCAAGCTTCATTACCACATTGTGAAGTTTGTTTCTCCTGTTAATGTCCTTAATTTCTTGTACCAACAAACATTAATGCTTCTTCCTTTCACAAAACCAATCTAAGTGTTAGAGATAATATTAGGCAACAGTGGCACAATTCTTTCATGGAAGACTCGAGAAATGATTTTGTTGGTAAAAGTACTTAGACTAATAGGCCTCAGATCACTAAAAGTGTTAATAACCTCTTTCTTTGGTATGAGCACAAGATTTGTATGAGTTATAACCCTTGGCAATTCCTGCCCATAAAAGAAAGCCCTCACCATATTAGTCACATCTTCACTGATGTGATTCTTCGAGTTAACAAAGAACCAATCGACCAGGATCTTGTTCTTGAAGCGATTTGATGGGCAGATTCAAGAAACGGGCATATCTCAAGTTATAGGCGTTGGATTAAAGTGATTCAAAAGCTATGTGAAAGATGACAATCTGAACTATAAAAATAACTATTGAATCGTTTAAATCAAGTAAGTATTGAGGCCGGCACGATGGAAAGAAAATTAAGGTTTTGGGTATGAACTAGAACGAATTTTAATCAAGAACCGCGTTCTTGAATGATCAAAACAAATAAAGTTCCTAAGTCACCACTTGAAATCAATTAACGTGATAAAGAAACACCACACGCTATTGAAAACAAGATAAAGACTATCACCACCTTGCTTGGAACCAAAAACAAGGATAAAGAACACCAAATAGAGAAAATAACTCTATTGCAAAATTTAGGTTTCTGCTCAAAACGTGAATAGTATATTTACAAGTCATGAGAACCCTTTATATAGGCCTAGGTTCTCTTCTTTTATGACTACAAATCCATATTCTACTCTAGAAAGGAAATAACTAAAAACAAGAAAAATAAAATCCCTATTCTACAAGGAAAAGAATAAAAAAAACTAGAATCCTACTAGAACTAGGATAAAGATCCTACTAATGATAGGAAATTAAATCCTACTATAATATAAATCAAGAAACAAGAAACCTATTTAGAAAAGGATTCAAGAAACAAGAATGGGAAATAATCTTCAAACTTGAGCTTCTTGGACTTTTCTTTTCTTGAATTTCAATCTTGTGTTTCTTGATTTTCTTGGATTTCTTGATCTTCTTCATCTTTCATCATTCACCTATGATATGCCAGCAGGTTTGAACGAAATGCGCTGAGAAGCCATCTGGACCTCTAGTACTGTCACCATTTAATCTATGAATTGCTAGCTTAACCTCTTCATTAATATGCAATGCTTTCAACTCATCATTTTGTACCTCAGTGATCACCTTAGGAATTTTTAGCAACATTTCATAATCACTTGAAGTACCTTCATGTTTGAACTGGTTCTGATAAAAGGACACTGCCTCCTGTCCAATATCATCATTAGAGTTTATCCAATTCCCTTGTCCATTTTGAATGCTATGGATTGCCAACTTCTTTGTTCTTCCCTTGACATAATTGTGAAGGAACTTAGTGTTTCTATCACCATCCTTGAACCACCTCATTCCAGATTTCTGCTTCCAGTATTATTCCTCCAAGTGTAAATATCTATTCAAGTCTGCTTGGGCTTTGTGTAATGCTTCCCTATTAAGACTGGAAGGGTTCAACTCAAACTGCAACTCCTTCACTTTGATAACATCCTCAATAGTGGAAATCTATTGAAAAATATTGCCAAAAGTTTCCCTACTCCATCCTGCCAAAGCATGCTTCACCTTTTTCAACTTTGCCTGAAACTCAATGAATGGATTAGCTGCAAAATCCACACACCAGTTATTCTCTACCACTTCCAAAAATTTGGATGAGAGGTCCAAAATTTTAGGAATTTAAAAGGCTTCACTACCACATCCTCTTGGCTATCACATACAACATGGAGAGGGGCATGGTCTGAACCATGTCTGATCTGATGTGAAACTTCAGAAGATGGAAATAAATCCATGAACTGCTGATTTCCAAAGACTTTATCTAATCTCTTGAATATGCAATCCTCTTCTATTCTTCCATTCCACCAGCTGTACTTACTACCATAAAATTTCATCTCCAAGAGACCACAATTGTTCACAAAATGAGCAAATTTAGCAGTTTCTGTATGGTGCACAGGGAGACCTCCCAACTTTTCCTCGGGATTAAGGATGACATTGAAATCACCCCCAACAATCCATGGTACCTTAACATTCAAAGCAACCTAAGAAATTGAATCCCATAATTCCTGCCTCTCCACAGCAGTGCATTTGGCATATACCGCTGTAACATATGCTTCTTGCTATAGGTTTACATTAGATAGTTTAAGAGTAATATGTTGGATTGCATCCACAACAATTTGAGCTTGCCATTCATCAGTCCAGAACACCCAGATCTTCTTTGGAACATTCACCATTGCCTTATAAATACCTAACCTTCTTCTATAAGCTTCAATCTCCTCAGGTTCTTGAAAAGGTTCCATAAGTGCTATAACTAAATGATGATGCCTCCTATGTAACTCAGTTAATCTCTCAAAATAATTTTGAGTGTGAACTGACCTGATATTCCAAAATAGAAGCTTGTCTATCGTTGATTACTGAGGGGTTTGGTTTTACTACTCTTGTTGTGACCTCTAGTGGAACCAAAGTGTTTTGGCTGTTCTTCTTCCCACAACTTTTAAGGTTATTAACATGCCTAGGAGATAAATCCCCTTCTCTTGCACATGATCAATATTTGTATCCAAAGACTCATCTTCTTGCATTCCATCTGGCTGTTTAACAGAGTGATCCTCAGCATCTGGCCTTGCTTGGTCTACTACTTGCAATGATGAATTTCCTGGATCCAAAGTGGTTGGATCCTCAGCCTTCTCTGTAACTTTTCCTTCACTATTCACATCTATCTGATTTGTAGTAGAATCCTTCACAGCTAATGGATTGTCAGGAAACAAATTTATAGAAACAAAACTGGACTGTTTTATGCAGCTTTCTACATCTTCTTCAAGCCCCTCCTTTGTCACCATAGGATCCTGCCATTTCAACAATACAGATCTATCAATAGATTATTGATCATTGCCTTCACCAACTGTCAACTGTGAATCAGGAACAATCTCTACCATATCTCCTAGCTCTTCTTCTTTCTGACTGTGATTGAGTTGTTTGCCACTATGGTTTTGAAGACTCCTTTTCTTTCCCCTTTGATTTGGGAGACTTAAAGGTGATAGCCTCCTCTTTTTTGCCCTGATCCTTCTCATTTTCTGGAACATCTGCCTTTGATAATTCCTCCATATGAACTCCACCACTTCTTCATCTTTGTTAGCCAAAGCATCAAACATGTTTGCAGTAGTAACCACTTGATTAGATTCAGTTTCCTGTACCTGTCCACTATAATCTCTCATGTCTAACTTAGCTTTAGACCCTTGGATAGGCTTATTATACCCCCCTTTGTATCTTTTTTTCTGATTTGCTGCCCTTGCCTCTCCTCTTTTTGCTTCTTTTCCTGCTTGTGAGTCTTATCTTCCTCGTTTTTCTCAGCATTGCTCTCAACTTCCTGATCTACATTCTTAATAGGTTTTTCCACTTTACCAATAGTTTTTTCTGCAAAAATTTTCTTATTCTGATTTCCCTGTGAAGTGTGTCCCTACTCTTTTTCTTCTTCCTCCTCTTCCTCAGTAGGATACAACTCAGGATTAATTTTAAATCAATCTTTTTCATTGTACCTTGCAACTTGCAAGTCTTGCAATACTTTGGCAGATGATCATAGTTGATCTCAATCCATTTGTCAATGATTTCTCAAGATCCATTTTTCTTCATGCCTATGTTTACCCTTTGTGGAAAATCACTAAGCAAGTCAACTTCCACCTTGACTCTTGCACAGCTTGGCCTGGTTTGATTCTTAGTAGCCATATCAACTAGCAAAGGCTTACCTACTGCTGATGCTAGTGTGAAGACAACTTCTTTGACAAAGAAATTAGGATGAACTAGCCTTCCACAAGATTTGGACGAAGTAAAACATACTTATTCCTCAACAAACCAATAGAGCATCCTCCTTTCAATTCATATTGTTTTGGAATAAGTTTACGCAATTCTTTTATTTCTGGCCAACCATAAGAGAACTTCCTTACGATTGCATATTGCAAGTTTTCTCATAAAATAATCTGCTCAATTTCCTCCTCATGTCATAGAAACCTAGGCTCTCCATGCAAGTACGTAATTTGTTTTTGCAACAGTGGAGGAAATGAGACATTTTTGGTATTGGTTTTATTGCATGTGCATACGAGCGCTGCATGGGTTGTGTTATCAAGTTTGAAAGTGACAATGATGGCTGGACAGTCTCCAGTGGAGGCTGTCCAGTGGCTTTGGAGGCCATGGTGGCCTGAAAAAGGAAAGAAAAATATTAGGGTTTCAGCTAGGTTAGTGTTTCTCTAGAGAGATTTTTTTGGATTCGTGATTAGACTTGTCGCTTTTGAGTCAACTTTTTTTTCGCTTAAATCCAATTTTTTCGAAAAGTCACCCAAATCGAATCCGAACACCTTGGGAAGCATGTCAACGGTCCCCTCATGTCAAAAGTGAGATAACAAGCTCGGGGAAAGTTCAATAAGTGCCGAAAGGACTATAATGACCAAGCGGGTCGTTACATCATATACCAATTAAAACATCGCTCATCCTCGAGCGATAAAAGAAAAAAAACCGAGAAGATACCTGGGCCTGTAACAACTGAGGGTATCTAGTACACATAGTGGGTTTCTCCTAATAGGAAAGATTCTCTTCGAACAAAACTGAATCCCATCTGATGACCCTCGTTGTCAACCTTTGTTTATTATTATGAGATGAAAGCATGATTAGCGGTGCTTGACAAGTAGGTCCCGGGTGCCCGTCATGCCCTACGGTTTGGGTCGTGACAAACTTGTTATTATAGCAGTTCTGTCCTAGGGTTGTCTACAAGTCGTGTCTAGTAGAGTCTTATTTATATTTGTTGTGCACCACACTTATAAACAGGAGGCTGCAGGGCATTTAGGAAGATTGCCCTTCTTTCTTATCTTAGATCATGCACTGGAGCTGTACGTCAGGATTCCTTTTCTAATAACGTACTGTGATTTCAGCGATGCCTATGATGAAGAGAGCTTCAGCTGGCCAAAGAGGCAAGTGTGCGACAGATGAGGGTACTAGTCGGGTGCCACCTATGGATGCAGGCCAAGGTGAGTCCCAAAGTAAGGCCTCATCTCAATATTCTCAGAGTCGTTCCGTCCCAGCGGATTCCAGAAGGGTTGTAGCTACAGTACCCCCAGTTCCTTCACATGATGCATCAGGCCAAGAGATATGAGACGTTATTCGGTTATTGACTCAGTTAGTGGCCGCTCAGGCTTAGCGACAGGGCACAGGTGCTGGTTAAGTTTACAAGGTTGTTAGTGCCAGGGTTTGAGACTTCATCAATTTGGACCCTCCAGTATTTTTTAGATCGAAACGATATGAGGACCCGCAAAATTTTATAGATCGGATGTTGAGGACGCTGAGGGTGATGCATGCTTCAGACACTGAGTCGGGAGAGTTATCTTCTTATCATTTGCGAGATGTTGTTGTTCAGTGGTATGAGACTTGGGAGTTTTCTAGAGGGGCTAATGCACCTCCAGCAGTATGGCAAGAGTTCACTGAGGCCTTCTTTCGACATTATTTGCCAGCGGAGGCCCAACGGGCTCGAGTTGATAAATTTTTGAATTTACACCAGGGGAATATGAGTGTTTGGGAGTATAGTCTACTTTTTAACTCATTAGCCAGGCACACTCACCTAATTTTAGCGGAGATAGAAGATCAGATAAATCGATTTGTGATTGGACTTGGACCGCACTTAATTAATGATTGCATGACAACCTAACTTCAGGGTGGTATGGATATCTCTCGTATTTAAGCATATGCTCAGGGTTTAGAAGAGATGGAGCAGCAACAGTGAGCCGATCGAGAGCGTGATAGGGGCTAGAGCAAGAGAGCTAGATCTTCTAGATCTTTTGGTGAGTACTGGGATGGTCACACGTAGCAGTTTTCTAGGCGTCCAGCATATTCAGTGGCTAGTGCGCCTTCACAGTTTCCATGGTTGAGGTTTGATCGACCTACTTATTCTAGGCCAGGCCAGAGCTCTAGTGCTTCCAGTTCCCACTTCAGAGGTGATTCTAGCCAGATGAGACCATCTCTACCACGATGTGCTTAGTGTGGTAAGTTTCTAAGTGGACAGTGCCGTTTGGGTTTAGATGTGTGTTATACCTGCGGTCAGTCATGCCATATTATACGAAATTGTCTATCGAAAGGTGGTGGAGGTGTAGTTTTGGTGTTCCTCTGCGGATGTCTATGTCGAGCGTCTATTGGCGAGAGCAGCAATATTGGTGGATTGTTTCTCTACTCTAATAATATATTTTAAGTGTATTTTCCTTATTCTAAATATACCTCTTGAAACGATGATTATCACATTTTTCAGTATCACTTTTAGTTATGGATGTGGGATAGGATGCTTCTTTTTCAGCTTGTACCTAGGTTGTCTGACCTCCATAATGAGTTGATGGCCTATGTGAGGCGGTGGATAGAGATCATCTTGATCGTATGATAGACGGAAGGGTAAAATTGTTACATTATTACTTTAATTATTTATTTTCAATTTGTTGATCACTAATTTGTAGCTATATTTTTTTACAGCTTTTGTATGGATGTCGTACGCTCCGTTCTTGGATCGATTGTAAGCTTTTTACAGGGATGGTCAGGTAGAGTGGATGTCGCGGTATCCATTGATACACATGGACATTATTGCGGAGCACATGCCTGACCGCATCTTATGAAAGTTTGGGCATCTACAGAATTTATCTGACTGTTTTGAGTGGGACCACCGCCACTATGAGCGAGACGATCGATTTCCCGTCGATGCTACATTTTTTACTTTCATGGACACCCAGCTCCATCGTTGGGAGCACAGGTTGGAGAGTATAGCAGAGGTCGGTCATGCGACTCCGATTAAGGTTTACATGCAGTGGTATCGGCGGATCACACGCCACTTGATTGGCAACCCCACTATACGTGTCTCGGATAATTGAGGATACACAACACTCTTGGGGTAGTATGAGGCGTTGGTAAAATTATCGCACTTGGATCGGTTTAATAGTATTAATTATTACTTTTAAAAAATAACTAATTATTAATATTGGATACAAATGCATCTGGTGGTCGTACAGTGACTATGCCAATTGCGGTTAGAACATACGTCTATCTTCGAGGCTAGGCGTATGCATGATCATGTTCTGGAGGGTTAGTATTAGGCAACGGATGGACACAGACACCGTGGAGGCGGACGGGGAGTATAAGCAAGCAGAAGAGGTGGTGGCACAGGGGGTGGTGGCTGAGTAGGTGTTGGCAAAGGACAACATCTGGTAGATGAGCCTGATGAGGCCCTTCTCATTCCAGCCCAGCTGCAGCCATCGAATTCAGCTCACCCGACCACTTCATCTCGACCGTAGACAAGTGCGTTTACACAGCCACGCCTATTTGCGGATACACCAGAGTCTTCATCTCAACCTAGCCAGAATGCGTACCTCAGAGTACGTGATGACATGAATTGAATTAATTTTCACACACCAGTACATGAGGAGCGTCCAGTGAGAAATGTAGATGGTCCTATGGAGCTGACCAGCGACACGGAGGCGTCTCGGATTTCGAGCAATTTCTTATCCCATCGGTTAGTGTTTAAAATAATTATTTAAAACATTAAAGTACTCATTTGAAATATATGTGGTACTTATTATTTTATAATTTTTCATATCTTAGGGTTCGTCGACATTATATCCATCGGAGCCACCTACTCAGGTGTCCTCTCATGAGCCTGCCGAGCCACTTGTTAGATTTTTACTTGAATATTACTTTTCTTTAAACATTTATTTGTACCTCGGACAGGAGACCGATCCAGCCCCAGTCATACAGGATCCCGTTCATGAAACTACTTCGGATCCTACACCAGGGCCCTCTCAGGAGCCCACCGACACACGAGTTTGTTCTTTAACAAAAGTTAATGTATTCAATATAAATTCAAAGTAGTACTAATTTTTATATGTTTTTTCAGGTTAATCCTTCGGCATCTGTGGGCTCGTCTCTCGGTGAAGATGATAAGGAGGATGATGTTTAGAAAATTTACCATACTAATCCTGACAGATTGGATCCAATCGTACCAGTTGGCCACAAGCGTGGTATGGTTCGGACTCCAAAGAAGGGAAAGGGCGGTGAAAAATGTGGCAGATGATCATGGCTTAGAGCACCCTGCTATTAAGAGGAGAAAGGGGGATGGGGACGATAGCAAGGGGGGTAGAGATTCTAATATACTTAGGCCTCGAGTTAGTCTGAAGTCTACTAAATGTAGGACCCATTCTAAAGTTGTATAATTTAAGTAAATATTATATTTTTTGCGTATCTATTTCTTAGTGATAAATATTATCTTAGTCTATATTATCAGTTATTTCAAACTCATGTGACATCCTAAATTAATTATAAAAAATTAATCTCGACATAGTCGAAATAAAGTTATGCATTAACTAAAAAAATAACACGCTTTAATCTAAACCTTAAAAAATAAAATACTTAAACCTAATGATAACAAGTTTAAAAAAAAAAACTTCCTTCGAGCACTTTAAAACCCCTAAAACAACGACCCAAAGTTTTACGTATCCTTGATGTATTGAGCCTACATTATTGTTCGAACAAAAAATTATCGAGTTTTATATAAATATTGACATTTCAGAGTCTTTAGACATGACTAATATTTGGCCAAAGTATGAAAAAAGCATGAAAATATAAACGGTCAAGCGGAAAATTTAGAACTCTTTTAACGCAGGAAATCCTCTGTTAGACGAGGTCCTGTAACACAACAAATTGTTGTGTTAAAGAGGTAACTGTGTCGTTACAGTTAACTCCTTTAATGCAACAATTTGTTGCGTTAAAGGCAGAAATATATTTTTTTTTGGTTTGGGTATTATGGTTTATTACGTTTTTTCTTGGGTCATTTATGTTCTGGACCCCTAAAATTCCAAATAAAGTGAAAAATATTTGGGTTCAATGGCCAAACGCTTACATAAAATAAGAAATTATTGACAAGTTGAATACTTGATATGTCGGTCGAATAAACTCATCATTCATCAACTTGAGCTTCCATTTCCCCCTTCATTTTATGTGCAATACGTCGCACATTTATTGGAATATTTGTAAAACGTTTGATCTATTTATTTATTATTTATTTTATTTACTTTGATTAGTTAGGACCGTCTGATCAAATGATCAGATGACCCACGTTCAGTCTCAATCTTAATACATAAACCAAATTTCCCTTTTTCATTTAAATGTTTATTAATTTTCTCGAACTCTTGTCTTTTTCCTCTGTTCGACTCTCAGCCGCCTTGTTGTTCCCCTCAAACCCTAGATTGTTTGGTGCCATTCTTGGCTAAAGTCGATGACTTTCCCTCCTTCAGCTCGTGTCTGCCCATTTTGGGTATGTAATAATAGTGTTTCGCCATTAACTCCGGCAAGTACACAATGACCATGGCAAGACTTCTACTACTTCTTGTTTTACGCATGTCTCCCTGATTTTGTCTCCATTACAAGGACAAAGATCAATAAATGATATTCATCCTAATCAGTACAATGCTTCTGTATTGTATTCAGATTTCAAAGTGAAATCAATGCCACATCGAGTTCAATCGAAAATCCTAGAATTCAGAGGTTCTATATAAAGAACCCCTTATCCACGATAAAACCACAGGAAATTGGGGATTTGGACTAAGAACACTTGATCCAAAAGTGCTAAAGGGAATTTTCTTGTGATACCCCAGCTAGGAAAATCCCACATCAGCAAAATATGGGAGGGATGCTAGGTATATAAGGAAGCATGCCTTAGATTCTAGTTATGCGTTTAAAAGACGCGCAAGCCTAGGCAAAAAGCGGATAATATCACCAGCGGGCTGGTCTATTACAAATGGTATTACAGACACTCATATGTCAGCCTTGTCGATAGTGGGTCAAAGTAAACTGAGTTTAGGTAAATCACGAGTAGGAGGGGAAAACCTCAGTGCTGAGTCTAGAAAAATCTCATGCGGTGGGTCAAACATCAGCGAAGGCTGAGTCCATAAGAGGGGGTATATGTGACACCCCAACTAGGAGAATCCTACATCAGCAAAACATAGGAAGGATGTTGGGTATATAACGAAGCATCCCTTAGACCGTAGAGGCATATTTTCCCTATAGAGATCAATAAGATAAGAGAGTAGAGGATGAAAGTCGTCATACATATAGTTCATGTTCTCTTGCAAGGGAATCGGTTGCCAGATGTTTTCACTAACTTCTGTTGGCATGAAGCCATGCGTGACGTTTTGATGATTGAAAAGTACATGAACCACAATGACTAAACCAGTTCAAAACATATGTGGCTATGGTTGTCAAAGTAACTAGCTTAAAGGCATGATGAAGCCTGAGCTAGAGTAGATAAAGAAATAACAATAATGTTCCAAGAAAGAATGAGTGAAGTCGGTGGAGCTTAAGTGAGTATGAGAGTGAAGTTGGTGGAGAAGTTATTGAGCTATCAAGAGCTATGAAGACAATGTGATGGAGTTTCCAGACAATATGTAAGATCTGAAGAAATCATGCAGCACAGGTAGAACATGATGGTTGGAACAGGTTCATGATCTATCACACACACAGATGAAGAGAATGCAAAGCAAAGAAGGAGTTGAACACAAACTCAGTCTCAGAGCAGTTAATTGGAAAAGAATGTAACAAGGCGTAAGACATGGTCTATCACAGAGGCACATGCAGAGCAGGGGACATGATGACTCAGTCAAAGTTGCAGTTCAATTTAAAAGTAGAACAAGCATGAAAACATGCTCTATACAAAGGAGTCATCAAGTACAGTGGAGGAATGACTCAGGAGTAAGCACAGGGAGGGACTCAGACTCAGAAGATAATGTTCAAAAGAGATTTGTTCAACCAAAGAGTTTTCAGACGAATCAGGTTAACAGAAGAAACAGGTTTGCAAACAGGTTCCATCACAGAACAAGAACAAATCAGAAGTCAAAGAGTGAGTCAAGATTGAAGGTATGAGTTATTCCAGCAATGAATAAATGCATGTGAAGAAGTTTCAGACACACAACTATACAGTTATATGAAATAGGTCTGTTAACATGTTCCAACCAAGATCTCAGAAGCAGTTCAATAGTAGATGAAGAATGAAAGAGATTGGTGGAACAGGTACATGAACATGTTCTATCTCAGACAGTGCAGAGATTCAGAGGGAGATGAACCAGGTGGAGGAAACAGGTTCGTGAACATGTTCCAGGGAAAGTCCTACAACAACTAGGATTTGAAGAATTATGGAAAGAACTTGGCGGTCTAGTATGAAAGATTCCTTGCCATCTTTGTAGGGATTAGTAAGCCTCCTACACGTACAAGGAGCGTACTCAACAAGGAAAGAATCCAAGTACTACACAAACCCTATGTGCGTGCTAGGAAAGGTTTTTGTGTTAACCGCCCTGTGGAGCTTCAATGTTATAAATACCCTAGTCTTTCCAAGAAGAAGTTTTTGCGCGCCCACAAAGAGAGATTTCAGAATATTGTGCAAAGAAGATATATCTAAGAATATTTAAGAATCCAGGGTTGCGTCCCTAGTGCACAAAGAAGGATCGATGGAGCTGTTTTACTGAATAATGTTTCTAGTTCTAAAGTCTAGATTTGTGTATTAGGTTGGTTTATAGAGATTGTATCTTTATCCGCTTATTAAGAAGCATAAAAGTAGATACAAATAATTGTAACTTCAAGTAGAAAGTTTACTACTTGGAGATAGCTTGCTAGTCAGAGGTTGGGTAGTAAGGCTAAGGTAAGGGTTAGATTATAGAGGTTGTAATTTGTTAGTTGCATTGGCTCATTGTTGTAGTAAAGTTGCTTGGAAAAATCCTACAGGTCTGTAGGTCGTGGTTTTTATCACCTTTTGATCTGGGTGGTTTCCATGTAAATATCATGTGTCCTTTACATAACTGCAGTTTTATTTCGCAAAGACACTAGCATAGCACAGTTACAGTAACGTGTTCTATCCTATAAGCGAGAATTGGATTCTCATAGGATAGGTAGTAGGTTGTGCAACCTAACAAGTGGTATCATAGCAGGTTCTTTTTAAAGAGGTTAATACCTTAAGAGAAGATCAGAATGGATGTTGCGCAACCTACAAGACAAAGCGAGGAGAATCAATCTTCAGGCCTCCACTGCTCAAAAGCGAAAACTATGTCACATGGAAGAATCATATGCGGACCTACCTAAAGAAGTTGGAATACAGGTAAACGACATAGCAGTAAACATTATTGTCGCGACCCAATTTAGGATCTCGCGGGAACCTACCTTTCCCTCCTCGGTAGGCAAACCCTTAATTAAATAACACATCAATCAAATAAAGCCAATTCGTTTAATCCAATGAACATATAATTAACAGCGGGAATCATTTAATAAATAGACTCAAGATCTGAAAAAAAAGATTACAACAGTTAAATAATTACATGACTCATTGCAAATCCCACGACCTGGTCGAGACTAGTACAAGAGCAACTAATGTAAATTTCATAATGGAATACAACTCTAAGACTAATCCTCCATCCCGGAATGAAGTGGGAGGAGATCTTCAAGATAGGTACCGTGCATCTCCCAACGTATCGCAACCAATCACCTGAAACACTTTACACCCGAAAAGGGATGTAGCAAGAGCAGTATCAGTACAATCAACGCGTATTGAGTAAGTATCATAGGCCGACAATGGTTAGGAATACATATCAGTAAAAGAATTCACAAGTAAGTAGGATAAGCAACTAGATCAATACCATACATTTATTTACTACGCTATAACATCAAGACTCTTAAATCATGCAAACCCTCCACCAACCAATTTCACAACAATCTTACACTAGTCATATACCTTTAAACCATCCGTTCTGAGCACAGGAGTCTACTCATCATTAAGGTATTCCTTATCCTGCATCCTTTTGTAAACCTAATATATAACTGATTCCGCGAACGATCTAAGAGATAAATTAATAGGTAGAAACAACCATAATTGTAACCAAATACACGTCATCGCCTAAGTAGAACATCTAAACCCAATTATGCCAAGTTCCAATGGGTCAAATTCGGATCCAACATCACAAGTAAAAACACCAAATCATCTCAATATAAGTCGTAATGCAATGCAATGCAATAATGTATGAATGTAATGCAATGCCATGAAAATGTTGTGTACACATGTACTCTGAACGAAAGTATCGAAGTCTCGGTAGGACAACCCAAGGTGACTCGCGAAGTCTAAGTGCCACTTGTCCCGGATCTTTTCCCAACAGGCAGACTAGACCCGGATCTTTGCCCGTGGGGGTTCTCACTGGCACCAACCTAGGGGACCCGTGGAGTCCATGCACTCACTCAATCCATAATTTTGGGACTAATATCGGATATCAGACTCTCACATCAATCTCATTTAACAACCAAGCCCAACTCATCACAGTGTGTCATCAAGTACCAATAATGTATCAACAATATATCATGAGAATACGTACAATGCATTTATCTGCATCAATTATCAGATCAATATCACAAGTACCAACAATATATCATAAGAGTGCGTGCAATGCATGTATCCGCATCAATAATCCGATCAATATCACAAGTACTAACAATGGGTACGCCAATAATATATCAGTGTCACAAGTACCAACATAGGTACGCCAACAATATCATGAAAGACTGCACAAGCCATGTAGAACTCTATCCTCGTATCAACATCAACCCGTAAGGTACTACAATATCACGATCAAGATAGAACACAGATTCTAATATCTACTAACAGCGCGTGGCACAAGCCAACACAATAGAATAATCAATCACAACATAATGTTACCACTTCCCCTTTTACTGCCTATCATTCATTACTATATGATAATTTCACCTTCTACTTACATGACATCACCACTACCGCTCTAGAATTAATTCGTAAACATTGGTACATTTTATCCGCCCCCTATTGATTAGGTCCACTATCATAGCATAGCACAATCTAGGTGCATCTTACAAAAATTTCTCACCCAACCGTAGAAAAGTATGAATCAACCACTCCTTCCAAGTCACATAGAAACCACTGATACTTAAGGAAACCAATTCAAAACATCTTAAGGAATCTACAGGCCACAAGCCCGAACACACAAATCACACAACACTACCATCCTATGGATCCTTCCCAAATCTCCAACTCCTACACATGCATTCTCCGGTCCTTCTAATATATGAATATGAGAAACTAACTAGAGTCAATCATAAGGAAAATCGTAACCTACCTCAAGGCCGAGCGGGTGCCACGAGCATCTGTTGATTCTTCAATTCATCCGCCACATCATAATCCGCATGAAGGAACTCGATACCCTCATGAGACCCAAAATAGGATCACCGTTAGAACTCTTATAAAAGACTTCGAATTTGATAAGGTAAATTTGGGAACTTAGCCTACCTCTAGATTTCATTCACAATAACACTAGGTGATTTATCAACCTCCTTTCATGAATAAGGTCAACTATTTTAAGCCATTAGCTAGGTAAAGTTACCATTTTTAAGCTTTTCTTTGAGAAATCCATTTTTAAGAAGCATGGAAGAGACCCATTTATAATATCGTAAGAAAATGAGACTAAGTTAGTGACCATTCTAGGATGGTGAACAAGAGGTAATAATTCAATGAAACCCATATTAAGAACAACTAACCAATCCTCTTTTTAAGTCTAGGAAATTGTGATACCCATTCTTGTTGTTTCTAGATTAGGGACTTTTAATAAGAATCACTAATGTGAAAAATGAATGGAAGAAGTTAGAAGGTTTACCTTTTCCAAGAAGATATCATTTTTGGCTCCATAAATTCCCCAAAGGCAGCTGGACTCTTTAGGGTTTGGGAACATGAGGTTAAATCCCGAAATTTCACTTAAGTAGGGAATTCTACTGCGCGTCACCACTGCAGTGGTTGACCTGTGATAACAACGAGGTTAGGGAGATCCCAAATTTATAATTAAAATATAAGAAGTGCGGAAGCAAATATAGAAAAGAATCTAAAAACTAGAAAATAAAAGATATGGGAAATTCGATGGAACAATCCACGAATTTCCAAGAACGTTAGTTCTAAAGTCTTGACAAGATCCAAGTAACAACGTATAGATTTATAGGAAGAAATCTAACGCCTTTACTTGAGATAACAAATCAAAAACAGTAGATTAGGATCCTGACCGCTTTGTGAGTAACTTAAGACAACAATTAGTATTTAGAACTAACCGCCTTCGAAAGAATACCAAAAAGAAATCAAAGATATCAAGGAAGAAATTATCTTACTACCTTGAACTAGGAACTAGTTAGGTTGAAAGATAAATCCTAAAGTAATGCCACAAAGGTTCAAAAGAACTCTCAATATAATATATTCTTCAAAATCTGATTTACAATGGATGACAATCACCCCTATATATAGTTGTAAAGGAAGGAACTAGTCCAAATAGAAATAAATGGGAATTATCTTCCCTAGAAACATAGAAGACTTCCCACACTAGGACCAATGTAGTCAACATAGATTAAAACAACCTAGAAGACTACCCACACTTGGACCAATGCAAGTCAACATAGATTAAAACAACAATTAATTATTTATTCTAGAAACTAATTTGGGCCAATTTGGGCTGCTGGAAACTTCTTCTTTTGGGGCTGATTTGGGCCTCATTTCATCTCACTTTGGACTTTAATTTGGGCCTCCAAATAAGTGTAAGACTTGAGGAAAAAATCTGAATTGGGCTGGAGCTCTTCTTCCATCACAAGACACTTTTGAATTGTTGATTGCAGCCCATTAAGCTTGTCTTGCAATTTCCTTGTTTGAGATCTTGTCATGGGTCTTCTTGGAACTTCCATATCTTCATCCACGTCCTTCAATAATTCTGAGCTACCATGGATGCTATCATTCTCCCCCTCTTAAAGAAGATTCGTCTCGAATCTTGGTGGTGACCTTATTTTCTATTTAATGCATTTGAGCCTTCATGGTTACTATCATTCTTCCTCTCTTAAAGATTATTCTCGTCCTTGAATCTTGATATTTTCCTGCAACCAACATGATAATCACAATAAGTAGAAAAACACAACAACCACTTGGTATGAGTAACACAAGGTAGTGACCATGCAACCATTTAATCCACTTATTATTTTTATGCACAAACACTCCTTTTAAAAGTCCAAGTATAACATCAGCTAACAGGAAAATGTAATCACCAACACAAGCACTAAAAACACAATTCATAAGCTCTTTAAATTGCAGAGGGTCATTAGCTAGACCAAAAGCGTATGAATACAAGGAAAACATACCATATTTGCTCTTGCTAAATAATTTAACTTCACCATTAGATATACCATAATCAAGATATGGACCAAAAGTAATTTCCTCAAGAAGTGGCTTGGAATAAACCTGCAAAAAAGGATCGACGAAACAAGATAAAGATATTGTGAAATTAGCAATGTGTGAGCACTTATCCTTTTCCACACTTGAGTGACTATATCCTGCATTTAGCTCAACTTCCTTAATATCTAAGACACCAAAAGCTTCATGTGTCTCATTATCTTCATTGGGAATTTCACCATCTTTTCTTCCTTTATTGGTATCCCAAAGTGGACAAAAATAAACTGCAAACTCATCTTTATTATCATCCCACAATGGGTTGTCACACAATTTAAAACCTTGACTAATGAGATTAGTCATATCCCCTTCCATTGCTACAACTAAAAGATTACTAGCATAGTGCACATTAGACATGAATGAGTTCTCATCAACAACTGCATCACTAGAGTCAAATAAAGAATGACCTAAACAAGGAGAATAACTCTCATCCATAGGTGATGAAACAACAGATTCAAAAATTGAATTATCACAACTCTTACCTACAATTCCTTCACATTCAATGGCTTTTAAAGCACATAAAGTATTAGGTTTAGCCATTTTACCACAAGTTGCTTCCTTAAAGGATCCTCTACCTTGGTCTACATGTGATGTAGCACTTGAAAATTTTGCGGAATCTTCTTGGCAACATAAGGTCTTTATCTCTTTTCTTTGCTGTTCTAAAGACCGCATGGGCGCTTGTTCCGAAACCTGCAATGTAGATTCAAAAACACTAGAAAGACAAAGAGTAAGGAGGTTAGAAGATAAACAAGAACCATTCTCACTTAAGCTCTCTTTTGATTTTCTCAATTCTTGTAACAAAACACTTTTTGTTCTAACATCTCTGCCTTCACTCTCATTCTTTTCACTCTTGCTTTTGTTTTTATCTCCATTCTTTTCTTGTGACAACTCACTCGCTTTTCTCAACTGAAACTTTCCTTTTTCCTCTCTTGAGTTACCATTTTGCACTCCCTTACTCCACCCAATTTTGTATCTCTCTTCCTTATAATTTTCTTTTTCACTCAGTTCTTTTATTCTCTCATCTTCTCTTTTTTCTGGAGGTTTAGGAACTTCTGTTAGTGTAAGAGAAGTTACACATGATGAAGAGTCACTCTTTTGTTCACAACTTGACTCCTCCTCTTGGAAGATTACATACTTAACCATCTTATTGGAACGAATAGGACTTTTGGAGTTAGCTTCATCTTGGGACAGTGTTATAGAATGAATGCGCCTCAATTCCTCCTTTAAATCACTCCACGTCAAAAGTAGCCGATTAAATTTCACCCAATGAGGATTACGATAATCATCGACTATCTTCCGTAATTTCAAGGACAATGCCCTTGTGGAAAACTCCAATTTTTCCATCTCCCAAAAATTGTTACAAGCAAATATATGCTCCATATAGTATTCCCATTGTAGGTAAGTTTCTTTACTAGCACACATGCACAATCTTGGTAGTACCACATGATTACTGCCGCACTTGGCCAATCCTTCATAATCATAGATTCTTGCAATTGTGAAAGACATAGTTATTTTAAAGAAAATGTATCACTCAGTTTTTTTTTTTTTTTTTTGGATTTTTTCCTCAATTATTCTCACCCACTCTTGCCTTTTTCCCCTCAAATAACCTTTGGGAAAACACTTTGTGGATTTATAATTAAACCCCACTAGAATCAAGCCCTTAGTAGTAAAATAAAGAATTTTAGGGCACTAAAAAAAAGTGAAGAACCAATCCTAGAAAGAATTAGAATTTAGTTGAAACAAGACTCGAACAAAAAGGACTTTTTTTTTTAAAGGAGCAAGAAAAAAAAATTGATTGCTTCTTAGCTTTAAAGATTTAGGATCCCCTCTTCTTATTTTCTATCTTAATCTTTAGAAAACAAATAGATGGAAGAGATTTCTTGGAGAGCAAACACTAAACTTTTCACCCACTCTGCTCTTTTTTTTTCTTCAAGAAATCCCCATGATTATCAAGAACGGAATCTTGATAGAACCGCTCTGATACCACTTGATAACAACGAGGTTAGGGAGATCCCAAATTTATAATTAAAATATAAGAAGTGCGGAAGCAAATATAGAATTGAATCTAAAAACTAGAAAATAAAAGATATGGGAAATTCGATGGAACAATCCACGAATTTCCAAGAACGTTAGTTCTAAAGTCTTGACAAGATCCAAGTAACAACGTATAGATTTATAGGAAGAAATCTAACGCCTTTACTTGAGATAACAAATCAAAAACAGTAGATTAGGATCCTGACCGCTTTGTGAGTAACTTAAGACAACAATTAGTATTTAGAACTAACCGCCTTCGAAAGAATACCAAAAAGAAATCAAAGATATCAAGGAAGAAATTATCTTACTACCTTGAACTAGGAACTAGTTAGGTTGAAAGATAAATCCTAAAGTAATGCCACAAAGGTTCAAAAGAACTCTCAATATAATATATTCTTCAAAATCTGATTTACAATGGATGACAATCACCCCTATATATAGTTGTAAAGGAAGGAACTAGTCCAAATAGAAATAAATGGGAATTATCTTCCCTAGAAACATAGAAGACTTCCCACACTAGGACCAATGTAGTCAACATAGATTAAAACAACCTAGAAGACTACCCACACTTGGACCAATGCAAGTCAACATAGATTAAAACAACAATTAATTATTTATTCTAGAAACTAATTTGGGCCAATTTGGGCTGCTGGAAACTTCTTCTTTTGGGGCTGATTTGGGCCTCATTTCATCTCACTTTGGACTTTAATTTGGGCCTCCAAATAAGTGTAAGACTTGAGGAAAAAATCTGAATTGGGCTGGAGCTCTTCTTCCATCACAAGACACTTTTGAATTGTTGATTGCAGCCCATTAAGCTTGTCTTGCAATTTCCTTGTTTGAGATCTTGTCATGGGTCTTCTTGGAACTTCCATATCTTCATCCACGTCCTTCAATAATTCTGAGCTACCATGGATGCTATCAACCTGCCGCTTCAGCAGCGGCGCTTCAGTGTTCGTAATGCCGCTGCAGCAGCCTGGTGCCATCACTGCTTCAGCAGGGTCATGGTCGCTGGGGTGTGACCGCTGTAGCGGTGGCGGTCTGGCTGGGTCCTTAACCCGGATTTCGATGTTCTGATTCCTTTTCGTACAATGGATCCCGCTAAGCTATATTTGCGTCAAAAATATTTAGTGAACAGAAAGGTCCTAGATTTCACGGTTGCGAATATTTCAAAATTTTTATGGTAACGACTAAATAGATCGTTACAATTCTACGTTGTAGCATAGGAAATGATCTATTTTACGGAGTCTTGGGGTGTTCTAGTGCCAAGAAAATATGGGATCTGCTAGCTCAAACTCATGAGAATATGACTCAAGATAAGTAGCTTTGATTAAATATGCTTATAAAAATATTTGAATTATTTGCTGAAGGAGAATGAGCCAATCAGAGACATGTTCAACAGATTTGTAAATTTTATCAGTGACCTCATAATACTTGGCAAAACCTTCTCCAATGAAGATTTAGTCATGAAAATCCTAAGGAGCCTTCCTTCTTCATGGGATCTGAAAGTCATGGCTATGAAAGAACCCTGTGAAATAAGCACCATGCGAATAGAGGATCTATATATGAACTTTCTAATGCATGAAGCAAAAGAATATCCCTCGAAATGAAGAGTCATATCAGCTGACTTAGATAGCGATGCAGAAGAACCAAGGGCAGATAATTTTGCACATAATGATCAACACAAAGGGTGTTCTGTCTTTGGAAGATCAAACTAAAAATTGGAAATTGTTCGGCATGGAGATCAAAAGGAAATGAGCCCAAGATAGTATCATCAAGTCTAAGCTCCAAGAAAGAATTGGTGGAAGCGGATTACAAGACTCTCATAGCCATTAGAGATTCAGGCTTTGACATTGAAAATGACATATGGGAAGGTACTCTTGATCTTAGAAAAATAGATGACCTTCCTAAGAAAAGGCTCATAACATTAGTGATAAAATTGAGTTATGAATGTCGAGACATGAGTAACAAAAGAGTCAAGCTGCTAGGCACCATTGACAACCTAAAGAAAGAGTCTAACAGATGGGGGAAGAGCAAAAGTGAAGCTAGAAGGGAAAATTAGTCATTGAAGGAACAGGTGGCCCAACTTGATTCACATGTAACGGCGTTCCAAGCTAAAGTCCAAAAGCTGACTGAAAATGATGAAATCATTTTGAAAGGAACAAAGCTGAAACTTGTAGAAAAGAATGTAAGGAAGACGTATAGAAAAGGGAGACACACAACAAATAGAGGTAAAAGAAAGGGACTCAGGCCAGGCAAGGGTCGGAAGACCAATCTCTAAATGACTATACAGGAAGAGTGACAGAAGGCAAGCAAAACAATAAAATATGCAAAGTCTTGCTCAAGATCTTACACGTGGAATAAATTCAAAATTCTGTTCACTCGTACGATAGAGAAGGAAAGGTATAGAGAGAAACGTGGGTAGAGAAATGAATCGACAGGTTAACCAGGGCTGAATGTGAGGGGGAACAAATGCAGAACTCTAAAGAAAATTCAGATTCACCGAAAGATGATGACAGGGGAGAGATAAGTGATGAGAAGAAGAGAAAAAAAAAGCACTTATCCATAAGAAGTTGCTTGAAAGAGAACACATCTGAATGGTAAGCACTCAAGTGACATGAAATAGGTTGAAGCACTTTTTCTATCAAAAAGAATGAACACAGTCAATTGGAACACGTAGCTCAACCTGATCCAACGAAGTGCAAAATTTCTCAAATCCCCACTGAAACATCAAGAAAGAAGGACATCAAAGACTAAAACAAGTCTAACCTAGTGACTGTCTCAAAATTGGCATAAAAATCAAAGATTGCATATGATTAGTCATCTGCATTTTAGGTATGTATTCTGTCATTCACAGTAAATTAAATGCTCAAAACAACTCAAACATTACCCTATCCATCAATAGTCATCATTATTATGTGTTGAAAACGAAAATGAGAAAGGCATCATTATTATGTCCATGAGTGGCCTATGATGTTGGAGTATATACATGAGAAAGGCACACTTGACAGGGGGTGAAGGTGTGGCCTGTGATGTGACGATGAGGTGCATATCCATACTTCCCGACATACAGATTCAGCCAGATGCAAACAGATACTAGTTCATACAGATTTATGCACATAGTCATTTCAGCTTATGAGTTCAAATCTTATTCATGATTTCTGTACATATTTATACATGTTGTCTTTATGCCTTACATATTTAGTACATTATCCGTACTGACTCCCCGTTGCTCGAGGGGTTGCGTTCATGCCCGCAGGTACAGGTAGACAGGGAGGTGGTCCGGCTTAGTAGGAACCTTATCCAGCAGCGATCAGTGCACTCCATTCGATCCGGAGTTACAGTCTATTTTGGCAGGCCATTCTTTTGAGATCTATATAGATGGGTACGACGGGGCCCTGTCCTGTCCTTTCTACAGCTTTATTCTAGTAGAGGTCTGTAGACAGTTGTATATAGTAGTCAGACGATGTAGTCTTGTCGGCTTATATTCTTTTGTGTACAGTATATATATATAGCAGCCTAGCCGGCTTGCACTGTTCTTCCGCATGTTGTGTATATATATGTAGATTGTACAGAGTTTGGATGTTTCCTCTTTATGAGATTAGTTTGTGCCATTTATTGGCTATTGATGTTCAGTATGTTTCAGATAAGTGTTTAGGGGTGTTTGGTCGCTAGAGATCAGACTCCCGTCACGGCTCATCGGTTTGGGTCGTGACAGTCTGACTCGAATGGTTCGACCTTATTGAGAGACTAATACATTAATGTGTATATGTAATTACCCAGTGGCCATAAGTTTACTATTAAAACTGCTTAATTGATCTAAGATTACCTTTTTAGTGATGCCAAAAGGGGGAAGAATATTGTGTGCATATATGATTTATGACACGCTAACTTGGTTTATGCTGAGAAAGTCTGAATTATGTGATGAGTGGAAAAGGTAGCACGTTGCCTAAAAATATAGGGTTTCTCATCATCAAAAAGGAGAAATTTGTTGGCATGAAGCCATGCATGAAGTTTTGATAATGGATAGGTAGATGAACCATAATGAATAAACCAGGTCTAAACATATGTGGCGATGGTTGTCAAAGTAACCAGCTTAAAGTCATGATGAAGCCCGAGCTAGACTAGATAAGAAATAACAATAGTGTTCCAAGAAAGAATGATAGTGAAGTTGGTAGAGCTTAAGTGATTATGAGAGTGAAGTTGGTGAAGCAGTTATTGAGCTGTCAAGAGCTATGAAGACAATGTGATGGAATTTCCAGACAATATGTAATGTCCGAAGAAATCATGCAGCACAGGCAGAACATAATGGTTGGAACATGTCCATAGACATGTTTCATTACACAGCTGCAGAAGCAGTTATAGGTTCATGATCTATCACACACGCATATGAAGAGAAGGCAGAGCAAAGAAGGAGTTGAACACAAACTCAGTCTCACTTTGTTTTTGCCATTAAGACATTTGCTAATTCTATGAACTGTTCATGGCTTACACAGGACTATCACTGAAAGTATTTTTCAAAATATCTAAAAGGATATTTATAGCTAGTACCTTTTTGTCACTTACAATGCAAAATATGTTTAATTAGCCTCATTGAATATTTTTGCTCCAGTTCTATGTTATTCTTGTTAGTTGTTACTATGGCATTGATGTAAACTTTGATATCCTTTTTTTTTTTTTTTAATTTTTACTTAGTTTTTCATCATCTAGTGACTTGAATAGCCTATTTTTAATTAATAAGGTAGTCCATTTTACAAGCAGAAAACCAGCACATTTCAGGCCCATACTGAAAAAACCGAATTAGAGAAACCGAAATCGAACCGAACAGAACTTTAAAAAACTAAAATTGAACCGAACCAAACTTTAAAAAACCAAAATAATTTGGATCGATGTTCGGCATCCACTTTCAAAAAACTGAAAACCAAAGAACCGAACCGAAGTTTGAAAAAAAATCAAATCGAAGAACCGAATGCCTACCCCTAGTTTCCATGTAAATATCGTGTGCCCTTTACTTAATTGTAATTTTATTCTACAAAGACACTAGCATAGCATAGGTACAGTAACGTGTTCCATCCTATAAGCAAAAATTGGATACGCATAGGATAGGCAGTAGGTTGTGCAACCTAACAACTTCACTTTTGATTTTGCAGCTACAATATAGTTCCATTCTTTTCATGAACTACCATCAGCAGCATGGAGAATACTCAATATGGATAAAATGAAGATGTAAAGTTTGAGGTTCAAAACACTGAAGACAAGGGAAACTTATTGAAGTCAATGTATAGATCAAACTAGCAGCAAATAAAATTGCTAAAGAAACATAGGTGCAGTTTAATGTTGAAACATCAAGAAGGGAGTTACATGTTCACTAATCCATGAAATGATGTTAGTATGTTGATATTTTATCTAACGAGGTGCTATCCAATGTGTGGTATTAATTTAGGCTCATCCAACTGGAAGAGCCTCAATAGAAGTTAAGTTCGAAGGATGATACATTAGGATAGTTAACTTAGCAGATTGAGACATCTATATCAGAAGCTGACTATAGCATGTATTGAGGTATGAGGCTCACTATTCCAGGATTGAAGGATATTTCTTTTGGTATTTGATCCCACAGCACTTGGTGAGATCTTATAGGTGTCTTGAAATGGAATCAACCAAAATCTTGGAAGTTTAAGCAGTACAGATTCAGTTATTAGTTATAGGACTGCTTCATCTTGTTAGAGGCACTTTTGACCTGAAAATTTTCTTGTTTCTTTGGATCTTTCTGCTTTTTCTTTGATTTTCTGTGCAGAACTATTTTATTAATAAAATTCTAGCTAGCTGTGCTTGCAATGTTTTCTTAAAAAAAATAGTAAAAGACAGTAGTAAGTGAAACCAAAAGCAGTTAAAAATGGACATTCCAATGTGAAGCTAACAAAATCTAATACAAACATGAATATCATTAAACCTAATTAAAACTTAATTCAAATTTTATATCACTTCATAATTATATTTTGAAGATGAGTTGTATATTTCAGCCCACATAATACTCCTATCAGAAACTGTACATTTTTTACATTAATATGAAACTTTCCATTCAAGCAGAACTTAATTCAAACCATCCTATAATGACCTAACTACATTAAAACACCATAATACACTAAGCATACCATCACATAATAACTTCAAGTTTTAACAGTGATATGAAACTGTCAACAACATTCGATTAGATACATAGATGCCGCATATAACCCCAAATATTGATATACCGTAAGTCATAATGTGTCGTCCATTTATTTTGATCACTAAATACTTAGAAAATTAAGAGTACTGTCTTCGGCGGTAAATACATCACCATAATACACAAAAAGTTATCTTTATACAAAGTTAATTCAACTGATATCATCCCTTCCTTGGCTTCAACTTCCCAATCCTCTTTAGAGTTTGATCTTCTAGTTGGTAGGTAGTAACTGCACCTTTCCCTTTTCAAGTTAAGCTTGTTCATGAGATTAGAATATTGGGTGGTTCACTAACACCATTGTGATCAACTCTGCAACTTATTGCCACGCTCCAAATTGGTTCTTGTGCTTTTTGCTTCTTTTTTAGTCTGGTAAGACACTCATAAATAACTGTGGGCCTTAGACATGGGTCTCTTTTTTCTTCCTCAAAAAGAAAGGTACTCAAAAGCTTGAAGTGTGTTGCTAGAAGCATGCCTTTGCAACCCAAGAGTAGGCATGAATTCATAAGGTAGGGCGGACTATCTTGGATTGGTTGGGGGCTGCGTTGATTTTTTCCTCAACTTGATAATGTACAACTTCATTAACTTAGCCCCTAGTCTACCTCTTTTTGCTACTAGTAGACTACTTCTATCTAGCAGGCCGCTTAGCTGCTTTCGCTTTGAAGACAGCTTTCCTTTATTTGGTTGTGACATTAAAAAAAAAAAATAGAACTGTCAATTATACAATAACAATCAAATAAATTTAATTATATAGAAGTGTCAACTTAAATTATCTTCACACAAACCCAAGCACTATGATCTGGCTCTCTAATATTTCTACATGTCATCAATCTACCTTTCCTTGAAACCTTTCATTCTCCTTACCTCTTAAGTGCCTCATCTTTCTATCTATCCCTCTTAACCTTAGGTCTCCCAACAAGCTTTACCATATCTGGTGGTTTCATGGCTTGATAAGGATCAGTTGTCCATAACTATACTCCCCTAAAAGGTTGTACTTGTGTTTGCATGTTAGCATAAATTCCTCCTTGCTGTCATACAAATGTATTTCAGTCATAGGGTTAATTTGATACTAAATCATGGCCTTAATTGCATGTGGACACGGGATCCCAGTGAGGTCCCATGACCTACAAGTACACCTCTTTTGCCTCAGATTCACAATATGCCTATGAGCCCCTTGTGTGACCTTATAGCCATGGTCCCCATTTCCATGCACCTTATAAACTTGAGCCATTAGCAGATACTCACAGACCAGTCCACTTCATCACAGACTCTTTGTAATGACTTATTTTGTCGTTTTGCGCTTTTGCCTTACTTTTCCCCAAAATACGTTTCCCGTAGCTTTAATGTCGTGTTTATGACTTATGGGGATGGGTGGCATGTTCCCGACGCAATCAGATGAGTTTTTGGATTGGTTTTGGTGAAATTGGAGTTTCTAAGAAAAAGAAATAAAGATGTTTAACCAAAGTTAACATCGAGGGTAAATGCATCATTTTTGAAATTTCATCGGTTCCATTAGGTCCAAAATGTGGTTTTGATTTAGACGGATGTTGGTTTGGATCCTGAGGCGTTCGACTGTGATTTGGGTCATTGGTTGAGAAACTAGTGATTTAAGGAATTGGAGTTGACCTCGGTCAACATCAGATCAAGACGACCTCCTTCGAGAATTCTAAGTACACGAGCAGGTTTGTAGCATGTTTTATGACTGAAATGCATATTTGCATTGTGTCTGGGAGCTTCTGAATGAGTTTTGGGTGTTGAATCGAAGTTTGGGGACTTAGAGTTTTGGCTGTTCAGTTGTTATTCATTTCATCACTGGTGGGAAGTCGCACCTGCGAAGAAATGTCACCAGAAGAGGAGTGGCTGGCAGATTTATTCCATCTTTTCCCCAATTCGGCTTCATTCTTTCAAAATCAATTTTAGGAGCTAGGGAGCTCATAATTAGGTAATTTCAAGTAATTTCTTCAAGATTCAACCTTGATTTAATATTCTAACCTTCATCTAAGTAATTCTCCATGTTTCCATCGATTATTTGGTGATTTCAACCATGCTTTAGGCTTAGAATTAAGGGTTTCTTCATGAATATGGGTTTAGTGTAAATGATCAATTTGAAGGTCCAATTGTGATTAAATTTCAGTGATTTTTAGGATTCTCACGATTTAGACTATAAGTAAGATAAATTTAAATTGAAATTACAGTTTTGACCTTCTGGGCTCGGGATTGGGTTTTGGGTTGACTTTTTGGACCCAAAACATTCATATAGCAATATGGGTGTCTACGGGTTCGTATTGATATATAGAAACCATATTTTACTGGATTAGGCTCGTTTCGAAGCTCAAAACAAGGGAAAGGTTGCGGAGTGATTCTTCGGGCTTCGGATTCAGGCAAGTTGAGACTTACTAGACCCTTTATGTAGTGTTTGTGTTGGCTAATCTAATTAAGGGGTGTAATGGGTAATTAGGAGCCGCGTACCGTGAGGTGACCAACACTTGTGCTGGTACCGGTGTATTGTATGGGTAATTAATGAAAAATGGAATATTCTTCTAACGGGGTTATACTTTGAGCCTAAGGGCATTGGAGATAGTGTTAAATCTACTGGTTTGATATGGTTGTTAATTATGTGAGCTCATGATAGCCATGTTGAGCTACACTTGTGACATTTATTTATCATGCATTCATCAGTCCATATTTCATCTAAATCATGAAAGACGAATTATGCTTGATATTTATGCATTTGCATTGTGTACGCATAACAATTTCATTCACTTCATGATATTAGTGGCATATGGTTGATGAGACATAAGGGATGGTGCGTAGAGACCGTATTAGATATGGTACATAGTCGGACTGATGATGATATGACAACCTATTGGCTAGGACCGGATGCTGATCTAGAGGATCTTGAATTTCGAGTGAGTATATGGACCTCATGAGTCCCCCATGCTTCACGTGAAACCTACTTCAAGAACGTATGTATACTGGTAAATACTGGAGATTGCATTGTATTTCTGTCATAGCCCGTATATTGAACGTTTGGAAATTCCAAAGTCGTCGTGGAAAGTTAGGGGTGAAATCATTTTCAAAAAATTATTTCAATATACGAGTGGTTGAAAATATTATTTATGATTATTATTAGTATGGAAATGATGAGAAAGGTTAAGGGCAAAAGGAGAAATTCGTGAAATGATCAATGGGAATAATGTGAAAGCTTAAGGGCAAAATGGTAATTTTGAAGAAAGTCGAGGGGCGAAATGGGAATTTTATACAAGTCTTGAAAATTCCCTAAAAATGGCCAAGTGGCCGAAAAAAAAAGAGAAAAGAAAAGAAAAAGAATAAAATAAAAGGATGACAAAATAAGTCATCTTAATTCAAGAAAATTCTAGAAAAATAAAAGGGAAAAAGGAAAGAAAAATCTAGAGAGGGGAGGCATGTGCCCCTCACATGATTGTATATATATATATATATATAGGAAGGGTGGTGAATTATTCATCACCACAAATGAAGAGAGCAAGAAAGAGAAAAAAAAATGAGAGACAGGGGGGGGGGGGGGGGGGTTCGGCCAAGGGGCTGGCCGAAACCTGCCCTTAAAAATTGATCATGGAGAGTTATTTTTCTTATAGTTTTCTACTCTTTGGAAGGCCCTCGTTAACGTGGAGTAGTTGTTGGAACAAGAAAACCGTTCGTTATTGCCATATGTACTTCTAGCCGAGAAGATGAAGTGGAGAAAAAGGGTAAGGTCCAATCTTCTTTGTATATATATTATGGATGTTTTGAGCATGTTGACATGTGAAGAAATGAATGAAATACATGAAATTACCTATGTTGAAGTGTAGCCGTGTGTGTGTTATGTAGCCGTATATGTTGTGTCATTTGAAAAGATTATGTCAATTTTATGTAGTATGTGGATGGTTATAATGCATGGAAAAGAATGGAAATTCATGGAATTGTGCATGTAGTGTGTGGGTATGGTGTTGGCCGTATGGCCCCTTTGGTGTAGTTGAGAATGAATAAATCGTTGTTAGTATTTTGGTTGTCGTCGTTGTAAGTTCTATGATGGAAAATGAAGTTTTAATAATTCAA
The DNA here is from genome assembly GCF_019175385.1 of Lycium barbarum. Classification (NCBI taxonomy): domain Eukaryota; kingdom Viridiplantae; phylum Streptophyta; class Magnoliopsida; order Solanales; family Solanaceae; genus Lycium; species Lycium barbarum. The sequence goes on along the minus strand of NC_083348.1, from coordinate 42,483,728 downwards.
GTTAAGATTATAATTGTGTGGGCTGATTTGGAGGCTAATATGACTTTAATGTAGTCTTGATGTGGTTTCCTGAATTTATGAAATGAAGTTGTAAATGAATGTATTGTGACATAATGTGTGAACTTGGAAGGAAAGAATGTGTGGTGTTGTTCTCGGGTTTGGAGGTGAATTCGGGTATATTGGAGTGTTGGTTGGGTTGTTTGAAATATTGTGTGAATTGTCTAAAGGGTTTTGAATATTGTTTTGAATGGTTTCGGATTGGTGATTGGATGTATGAACCATGTTGGTTTGAATGTAAGTAGTTGACTTGAATTTGAGTTATGTTGTTGAATTGTGTAGGAGCGCTTAATGTTAGAATGTTTGTTGTCGTTGCTATTGATATTGTGGCCGGGTTAAATTCCCGGATTGTTGTTGTTGTTGATTTGGAGCCGAGCCGTATTCTCGGGGTTGGTACATTTACAGGGGAGGTGCTGCCGAAATTTCGGCAGGATATAAGTGGAGGTGCTTGAAGGGTTAAGCAAGTGTTTGATAATGAAACTAATAAATGAATGAACTATCTTGAATGTAGATTAACAAGTTGGAGGCACAAGCGTAACTAGTTGGTCGCGGCGCAAGTATGTAAGGCTTACCCTTTCTTTCTTTGGCATGTCCTAGAGCCAAGTAAGGTATAATGTGATATGCTGCCTTGGGGTAACTCTGTTCTGTGATGCTGAGTCTGATTATGATTCTAATTCACTTCTTGACCTGAGTTTGTGATCCTAGTTCATCCCTTGATATAAGTATTTGATATAAGTATTTTGATATAAGTATTTTGGTACAAGTATTCTGACATACGTATTCTGATATAGGTATTCTGATATAAGTATTTTGATATAAGTGTCTCGATATAAGCATTTTGATATCAGTCTTCTGATATAAGTGTGTCGATATGAGTATTTTGATATAAGTATTCTGATGTAAGTATGCTGATATAAGTATTCCGAAGTAAGTATCCTGATATGAGAATTCCGAAATCAGTATCCTGATAAGAGCATTCTGATATGTTTATTCTGGTTCGAGAACTTCTGTAAGATTTAATGTCCCTAACTTCCGTATACGATCTCGGATTGCTCTGAAATGTTCGAAGAGGTTTCTGTATCAAGACGTCTATAATTTTCTTATACGTAAGTATGGTTCCAAAATCTCTATTTGATCTGATTCGTAAGGACATCTGAAGGTGTCTGATATGACTATGATTCTGATTCCCCGAAAAAGGCTTCTGAAACGCTTATAAAGCGTTCTGTACTTCGAACGCTCGTAACTTTCTCATACTACGCCGGATTGACCTGAAATCTGTTCCGAGCCTCCAGGTATCAGTAAGTACACTGGTCTGTCGAGTCTTGATTTCTATGCATGTGGTTTCTCACTATTCTGCTCGTGCATATGTTATGATTTCCTTCACCGAGTCCCGGGCCGGTATGTATCGTGCGGATGGTTCGCCGAGTCCTCTGTTGAGGGCCGGGTTCCATATATGAATTTCGAAGTATGTCCGGTTTCGGGATACTGTGTTATACGTCCGTCCCCGGTTATCGAGGATATATTATGAAGTATGATGTGTCCGGGCTCGGGGTGCCGTGTTATCTGTCCGCCCCCGGGTACCGTGGTTATGTTATGATGTGTGACGGAGATCGGAGCAAATTTCCTGAAATATGATGTGTTGGGGCGCCAAAGGTAGGAGTGGCGACCACGTTCCTATGTTATCGCGCGCATCCCTTGGCATTGTTCACCGGTTCCTCGGTGTGTTACCCGTCCCCGAGGTTACCGTGTATATGATAGTATGTGACCGGTCCCTCGGCGTGTTATTTGTCCCCGAGGTTACCGTATGTATGATATGGTATTTGTCCCGGCGTGGTATATGTCCCCGGGGTTACCGCGTATGTGATATGATATCCGATCCCGATATGTATGACTTGTGTTGGAGAGTAAGCATTCTGACCTTCCGTATATTATGTATTCCGTCTGATATACGACATCCTCTGAGTAATCTGTACGTTCTGTATTCCGTCCGATATGTGACTTCATCGGAGCAATCGGTACGTTCTGTACTCCGTCTGACGTACGACATTATCTGTGCGTTCTGTACGTGCCACACTCCTCCTGATATCCGATAACGGTATGCACGATCTGTGTCTGGAAAGTTAGTATGTCAGCATTCCATACGCTCTGTATGATTTGTACGGTCTGTATGATCCGTATTGGTCTGTACGATCTGTGTCGGTCTGTATGATCCGTATTGGTCTGTACGATCTGTGTCGGTCTGTATGATCCGTATTGGTTTGTACGATCTGTGTCGGTCTGTATGATCCGTATTGGTCTGTACGATCTGTGTCGGCCTGTATGATCTGTATTGGTCTGTGTCTGAGAAGTAAGTAATTCGGCAATCTGGATAATATGCTTACCCTTTGTTCTATTTGTTTCGATTAAGGTTCTGCTTTCTGTATTTCATGCCTTACATACTCAGTACATATTCCGTACTGACCCCCTGTTCTTCGGGGGCTGCGTTTCATGCCGCGCAGGTACTCCCAGATGAGTGGAAGATATTATAGAAGATGTTCCAGCGAAGATGGCAAACTCCATTTGCTCCTGGAGTGCTGCCGAGTCAGAGTATGTGTGCTGTGATGTCTGATATATGTTAGAGACTTTGCAGACAGTGTTGTGGGTATAGTATGTCAGTCTGTAAGCGGCTCCGTCGGCCGATATGTCGGTCTGTGTTATGTATTGAATTTTGTATGACTATAGATTTGTTCGTCTGGAAGCTTCGAGAAAGAACATTTCTGAAAGAAAAAAAAATTTACTATATATTTTATCTTATCTGATTTAAAAGTTTGACGTAATTTTATGTGCGGCAGGAGTCTGAGGGTTCGCTCGGCCCTAATTAAGGGTCGGGTGCAAATCACACCCTAGAAAGGTCGGGGTGTGACAAAGTGGTATCAGAGCAGGTCGGTCTAAGGGTTGTCTGCAAAGTCGTGTCCGATAGAGTCCTGTTTATGGTGTGAAGCGCGCCACACTTATAAACAGGAGGCTACGGGGTATCTAGGAATTGTTGACCTTCTTTGTGCCATAGATCGTGCGATAGAGCCCAGACATAGGGAAACGAGACCCCAAATGTAAGCCTTACATACGTTGGGGAAAAGGTGAATAATGATACGGAAGGCCGCGGAGGTAAGTTTTGACATGTCCGTTCTGTTATCAGAAATCGGAAGCCCTGTATGGCTGTGATTTGGTATGATATGATATGATCCCATATGAAATGACACGACGCGATATAATACGATATGATATGATGCGATACGATATGATATGATATAACAAGACACGATATGACATAATATGACATGATATGGTCTGATATGAGGTAATATGATATGATACGATGTGAAACGATATATAAAGGCCCTGGCCGGCTGGAACATGTTATATATATGTACGATCCGGGAGATGTTGTTGATATTTGTAGTGTGTGAGTGAAATCCGAATAGTAAGGGTTGGAAAAGGGTAAAATGGTAATTGCAAGAATAGAACGGGTTACAGAAATGTCTCGGAATCTTTGAGACCTTGATCTGCTCCGGATCAGGTAATAAAGGTTATAAGGGAAAGTGGACGCGATTATATCGGCCCTAAGGCACCGAAATCCATCAAAGTTTCGAGGTTAAGCGTGCTCAGGCGGGGGCAATTTCATGATGGGTGACCCCTTGGGAAGTTTTCTAAAAAAATTTTGTAAAAATTCAGATGTGAGCAGCGGGTCAGGAGCTGGAGTAATCCAAGAGAAATTTAATGTATACGGAATGGTTGGGAAACCATACGAGGTCACATAGAATGCGACAGGCTAGACTAGAAAAGAGACAGAAAGTGCAGTGCAGTTTTGGAATTTGGATAGGCTTGAATAGCGTCTGAAGGTAATTTGCGGGTCAGTTGATACTAATTATATGTGTATATGTATATGAACATGAATGGTATCTCCTATGTCAAGATATCGACGGAAAATGAAAGGAAAACTTATGATAAGGAATTTTGCTATGTTGTGCACGGAGTTCAAAAGAAGAACTGTTGGCTTATAAGGAGCCCCTTAAAGGGGGGGAGGCCATATTAGGCTTACAAGGAATAACGACGAACAAAATGAACAACAACACATGAGGTTAAAGACAAGTACGCCTGCATCAAGGGATACGAAAGGAAAGATTAAAGAAGAGTTGTGGTAGGGATCTAAAGGTGAGGCTTTTGTTAAGATATGGTCATGGAACAATAACAGAAAAGAGATGATCTTAGGAAGACAAGGATGAAATGTCGGCCCAGCAAGATTAGAAAACCCAAGACACAGAATAAAGACCCATATGAGGACGAAAAGGCTCGACTACAGGGAATGGGCATGGAGAAAACGAGCAACTATAAAAGGAACCCCCCTCCCGAGGTGCTACGAGACCCCATAAGGACAGTTGAACATTCGAGGACGAATGTTCTAAAGGGGGGGAGGATGTTATAGCCCGTATATTGAACGTTTGGAAATTCCAAAGCCGTCGTGGAAAGTTAGGGGCGAAATCATTTTCAAAAAATTATTTCAATATACGAGTGGTTGAAAATATTATTTATGATTATTATTAGTATGGAAATGATGAGAAAGGTTAAGGGCAAAAGGAGAAATTCGTGAAATGATCAATGGGAATAATGTGAAAGCTTAAGGGCAAAATGGTAATTTTGAAGAAAGTCAAGGGGCGAAATGGGAATTTTATACAAGTCTTGAAAATTCCCTAAAAATGGCCAAGTGGCCGAAAAAAAAAAGAGAAAAGAATAAAATAAAAGGATGACAAAATAAGTCATCTTAATTCAAGAAAATTCTAGAAAAATAAAAGGGAAAAAGGAAAGAAAAATCTAGAGAGGGGAGGCATGTGCCCCTCACATGATTGTATATATATATATATATATATATAGGAAGGGTGGTGAATTATTCATCACCACAAATGAAGAGAGCAAGAAAGAGAAAAAAAAAATGAGAGAGAGGGGGGGGGGGGGGGGGGTTCGGCCAAGGGGCTGGCCGAAACCTGCCCTTAAAAATTGATCATGGAGAGTTATTTTTCTTCTAGTTTTCTACTCTTTGGAAGGTCCTCGTTAACGTGGAGTAGTTGTTGGAACAAGAAAACCGTTCGTTGTTGCCATATGTACTTCTAGCCGAGAAGATGAAGTGGAGAAAAAGGGTAAGGTCCAATCTTCTTTGTATATATATTATGGATGTTTTCAGCATGTTGACATGTGAAGAAATGAATGAAATACATGAAATTACCTATGTTGAAGTGTAGCCGTGTGTGTGTTATGTAGCCGTATATGTTGTGTCATTTGAAAAGATTATGTCAATTTTATGTAGTATGTGGATGGTTATAATGCATGGAAAAGAATGGAAATTCATGGAATTATGCATGTAGTGTGTGGGTATGGTGTTGGCCGTATGGTCCCTTTGGTGTAGTTGAGAATGAATAAATCGTCGTTAGTATTTTGGTTGTCGTCGTTGTAAGTTCTATGATGGAAAATGAAGTTTTAATAATTCAAGTTAAGATTATAATTGTGTGGGCTGATTTGGAGGCTAATATGACTGTAATGTAGTCTTGATGTGGTTTCCTGAATTTATGAAATGAAGTTGTAAATGAATGTATTGTGACATAATGTGTGAACTTGGAAGGAAAGAATGTGTGGTGTTGTTCTCGGGTTTGGAGGTGAATTCAGGTATATTGGAGTGTTGGTTGGGTTGTTTGAAATATTGTGTGAATTGTCTAAAGGGTTTTGAATATTGTTTTGCATGGTTTCGGATTGGTGATTGGATGTATGAACGTTGATGTTGGTTTGAATGTAAGTAGTTGACTTGAATATGAGTTATGTTGTTGAATTGTGTAGGAGCGCTTAATGTTAGAATGTTTGTTGTCGTTGCTATTGATATTATGGCCGGGTTAAATTCCCGGATTGTTGTTGTTGTTGATTTGGAGCCGAGCCGTATTCTCGGGGTTGGTACATTTACAGGGGAGGTGCTGCCGAAATTTCGGCAGGATATAAGTGGAGGTGCTTGAAGGGTTAAGCAAGTGTTTGATAATGAAACTAATAAATGAATGAACTATCTTGAATGTAGATTAACAAGTTGGAGGCACAAGCGCAACTAGTTGGTCGCGGCGCAGGTATGTAAAGGCTTACCCTTTCTTTCTTTAGCATGTCCTAGAGCCAAGTAAGGTATAATGTGATATGCTGCCTTGGGGTAACTCTGTTCTGTGATGCTGAGTCTGATTATGATTTTAATTCACTTCTTGACCTGAGTTTGTGATCCTAGTTCATCCCTTGATATAAGTATTTGATATAAGTATTTTGATATAAGTATTTTGGTACAAGTATTCTGATATACGTATTCTGATATAAGTATTTTGATATAAGTGTCTCGATATAAGCATTTTGATATCAGTCTTCTGATATAAGTGTGTCGATATGAGTATTTTGACATAAGTATTCTGATGTAAGTATGCTGATATAAGTATTCCGAAGTAAGTATCCTGATATGAGAATTCCGAAATCAGTATCCTGATAAGAGCATTCTGATATGTTTATTCTGGTTCGAGAACTTCTGTAAGATTTAATGTCCCTAACTTCCGTATACGATCTCGGATTGCTCTGAAATGTTCGAAGAGGTTTCTGTATCAAGACGTCTATAATTTTCTTATACGTAAGTATGGTTCCAAAATCTCTATTTGATCTGATTCGTAAGGACATCTGAAGGTGTCTGATATGACTATGATTCTGATTCCCCGAAAAAGGCTTCTGAAACGCTTATAAAGCGTTCTGTACTTCGAATGCTCGTAACTTTCTCATACTACGCCGGATTGACCTGAAATCTGTTCTGAGCCTCCAGGTATCGGTAAGTACATTGGTCTGTCGAGTCTTGATTTCTATGCATGTGGTTTCTCACTATTCTGCTCGTGCATATGTTATGATTTCCTTCACCGAGTCCCGGGCCGGTATGTATCGTGCGGATGGTTCGCCGAGTCCTCTGTTGAGGGCCGGGTTCCATATATGAATTCCGAAGTATGATGTGTCCGGTTCTGGGATACTGTGTTATACGTCCGTCCCCGGTTACCGAGGATATATTATGAAGTATGATGTGTCCGGGCTCGGGGTGCCGTGTTATCTGTCCGCCCCCGGGTACCGTGGTTATGTTATGATGTGTGACGGAGATCGGAGCAAATTTCCTGAAATATGATGTGTTGGGGCGCCAAAGGTAGGAGTGGCGACCACGTTCCTATGTTATCGCGCGCATCCCTTGGCATTGTTCACCGGTTCCTCGGCGTGTTACCTGTCCCTGAGGTTACCGTGTATATGATAGGATGTGACCGGTCCCTCGGCGTGTTATTTGTCCCCGAGGTTACCGTATGTATGATATGGTATTTGTCCCGGCGTGGTATATGTCCCCGGGGTTACCGCGTATGTGATATGATATCCGATCCCGATATGTATGACTTGTGTTGGAGAGTAAGCATTCTGACCTTCCGTATATTATGTATTCCGTCTGATATACGACATCCTCTGAGTAATCTGTACGCTCTGTATTCCGTCCGATATGTGACATCATCGGAGCAATCGGTACGTTCTGTACTCCGTCTGACGTACGACATTAATTGTGCGTTCTGTACGTGCCACACTCCTCCTGATATCCGATAACGGTATGCACGATCTGTGTCTGGAAAGTGAGTATGTCAGCATTCCATACGCTCTGTATGATTTGTACGGTCTGTATGATCCGTATTGGTCTGTACGATCTGTGTCGGTTTGTATGATCCGTATTGGTTTGTACGATCTGTGTCGGTCTGTATGATCCGTATTGGTCTGTACGATCTGTGTCGGTCTGTATGATCCGTATTGGTCTGTACGATCTGTGTCGGCCTGTATGATCTGTATTGGTCTGTATGATCTGTGTCTGAGAAGTAAGTAATTCGGCAATCTGGATAATATGCTTACCCTTTGTACTATTTGTTTCGATTAAGGTTCTGCTTTCTGTATTTCATGCCTTACATACTCAGTACATATTCCGTACTGACCCCCTGTTCTTCGGGGGCTGCGTTTCATGCCGCGCAGGTACTCCCAGATGAGTGGAAGATATTATAGAAGATGTTCCAGCGAAGATGGCAAACTCCATTTGCTCCTGGAGTGTTGCCGAGTCAGAGTATGTGTGCTGTGATGTCTGATATATGTTAGAGACTTTGCAGACAGTGTCGTGGGTATAGTATGTCAGTTTGTAAGCGGCTCCGTCGGCCGATATGTCGGTCTGTGTTATGTATTGAATTTTGTATGACTATAGATTTGTTCGTCTGGAAGCTTCGAGAAAGAACATTTCTGAAAGAAAAAAAAATTTACTATATATTTTATCTGATCTGATTTAAAAGTTTGACGTAATTTTATGTGCGGCAGGAGTCTGAGGGTTCGCTCGGCCCTAATTAAGGGTCGGGTGCCCATCACACCCTAGAAAGGTCGGGGTGTGACAATTTCATATCACTTGCATATCATACAATTCATACTTGAATGTATTGTTTATTTGTGATCCTTATATGAGTATTTGAAAATGAATAAGCTTTATGAATTATTTCAATTGTGGATTTTTCCTATCTTAAGTGCTTGTGTGTTTATAAACCGTGGAACCTAATACTAACAAAGAAAAGAGGGGAGTATCGGAAGAACCAACCCTCGTCATCACTTCAATTTAGGGCGGTCAACAATGCTTACTCAATCCGCACTTGATGTACCTTTTGTGTTCAGGTTCAAATCCGCTTGAGTAGAGGATGAGATACAACCAATCGTTGAGACACGTTTTGGAGTTTTGGGTTAGCTGCTGCCCGTTCTGTAGCTCCAGACTTCATTCTATCTTTCTTCATTTCGGAGAGTATTATGTATTACCTTCAGACTTGTATTCCGGATTAGTAGCTCTTATACTTATGACATCTAGGTTTTGGGAGATATATTAACTTAGACTTACTTTATGTTATTAATATGAGACTTATTATGGGTTGTTCTTTCTAACTTTCACATTTAATTTATCTTTTAAGACTTAGTCATTATTTGGGGGATTTTAGGTCATGTCAAATTTGATATTAGAGCTCTAAGTTCCATGGTTTCATCAGTACAAGAGCAATGTCTAGTAGAGTCTTGTGAATCGGTACAATGGTGTTCCTACCTATCTTCTAGAGGCTATAGGACATTTAGGAATTTTCACTTCTTTCATTCTTATCATTCCTTCTTGAGATTATCAAATTTTAAGTTTCTTGCTTCACTCTTTCACACAGATGGTGAGGACTAGACCGAGAGTAGCTAAGAGCTGGAGCCTGTACCCGTACCAGATCCCACTTCAAGGGCAGTTGTATGGGGCAAGGGTCGTGGCCAAGGCAGAGGTAGAGTTTGAGTGGCAACACCATCCCGAGGTCGAGCACCAGTAGCTCTTTAGATTCATCCCAGGACGGTATCTCCTGAGCTTGATGTGATTGACGAGGATAAGCTAGTTTCAGTTGAGGTGTTTTGTCCAGGACAGGCACCTCAGGGTTTCATTGCTACACCTTGTGCTTCAGGACACTTTGGTTCGCATGCTGGATTTTCTCGAGAGTATGGCACAGGCGGGTATTCTAATAGCTATTTCTGATGGTTCTCAAACTAGAGTTGGAGGACAGACTCCTGATCATATGATCACTCTCGAATTTCAGACACCAGGGGTTAGGCCAACACCTGTTGTCGCTCCCCATTTCTTGGGTGTGCCAGTGCCTGGCTTTGCTTCACCCCCAGCTATACTGCCTACAATGACCGTGGAGGAATAGAAGATGTTTGATCAATTTAGAAAGATAGATCCTCCTAAGTATGATGGAGACCCCGAGGATGACACTTATGAATTCTTGATTAGCTGTCATGAAAGGTTGCACAACCTCAGGTTAGTGGAGTCTCGTGGAGTGGAATACACCATTTTCTGATGATTTGACCCGTCAAGCAGTGGTGGAGGCCATTTGTTGATACCAAACCAGTAGGGTCCCCTCTTTTTACTTAGGCTTCGTTTACTTAAGCATTCTTAGAGAAGTTCGTACCTCATAGTGTGAGAGAGAGTAGGAGGCTTCAGCTTGAGGAGCTATGCTAAGGGCGTATGACTATGACAGAGTGCGAGACATAGTTTCATGCATTGTCTCGGCATGATTTGATTATTCTTCCGGATGAGGTTGTAGGTGAGGAGGTTTACCAATGGATTAATTTTTCCTCTTCGTTTGATTCCAGCACGGGTCTTCTTTCCAGTAGATAGTGGATGCGGTTCAAGAGCCGAGTTTATTAGACGTGAGGATTATGAGAAACAGGTGGTAAAGAGGCCCCTATTTGGCCCTTGTATTGGTACCTCATCTGGAGGTAGGGACATCTTGGTGGGGATCATTACCATCAGTCCAGCAGACTCGTTTAAGCGGCCATGCAGTATCTGAGGGAGGTCAGTCTGTGCATATTTTCTATGGTTCGTGGCAGTTTTTCGAGAGTTCTTATAAGCCATCTGGCCGTGGTGGACATTCGGGCGCCGGTCCTTCTCAGCAACCCGTGGTTCCCAGAGCATGTTATGGGTGTGGTGACCTTGAGAATTTCAAGAGGGACTGTCCTATACTTAGGCGTGTTGGTTAGTATCATATTTCTCAACCTCCCGCACGGAGGCAACAACACAACTGGTTAGAGGTGGTTCTCAAGGTAGTAGAGGTGGTTCTCAGGCAGATAGAGGTGCCACTAAGACAAGCTGAGGTGGTTGTCGTAGGGGTACTCAGACTTTGGGTGATCATGCTCATTTAAATGCTTTTTCGATAGACCTGGGGCAGAGGCCTCTGATGCAATCATCACAGGTAGTATTTCAATTTTCCATCATTCCACTACAGCACTATGTGATCTAGGATCTACATATTCTTATGTGACTGCCTACTTTGCTTCGAGTCTGGATATGGTATGTGATTCCCTTGCTTTACCTTGTTACACCTTGGAAAATTTCGCGCTACCAAGGTCGTAGCCAGCTTAGTATGGGCCTGAGGAAGAGCAAAGTTATGCGACGATTAAGGAGAAAGGTTATATTATAAGAGTGTAATAATGGTACACATATGACATTTGGAGACCATATGGGTTGAATTGGTCCATATGTCACTTGCCGAAAAGCCCTCGTTGCTGTAAGCTAAGTGGGGCCCACATGCCGGAGTTTTATAAAGGACATATGAAGAGATATATTAGTAGTACATGGAAAGTTGAGCAAGTCCTAAGAAGGACCCATAAGCCACTTCTGGTGGTGAACCACGACCTGTTCCACGAACCATACAATATTCCACAAACCGTGAAAGTGTCCGTGGAAGTCCCGACGAGCTGAAAAAGTTCTGATTATATATGTCTGATCCCACTTCAATTATTTCATTTCATACACACTTCTTCATCTCTTAATACCTCTAGAAGGTTCCATACACTTCATCCACAAGAATCCAAAGGAAATTGATGATCAACTTCATCAAACCAACAAGAATCAAGAGTATGAAACCCATTAAAGTCATCTAAGCAAAGAAATTTCAAAGGAAGTGAGTTAGGGTTTTTGGTGCAAGAAGAGCATTTCTACTCAAAGCTTGTTCCTACAATATCTAAGGTAAGTTTTATGATATTTTCATGATGTTTAAGATATTGAGAAGTTGAAACACTTGGATTGTTGAAGAATATAGAAAATGGGTCATAAATGTGGGAATAGTGCTATTGTTGAGTAGTAGTTTGGAATGAATCATGAATATGGATATGTTGTGATTGTAAGTAGATTATGAATGACATTTAGAGCATGGAATGAGAATTATACATGAAAGAAAGTAATAGTGAATTATGATCATGATTATGGGAAATTGTAGTGAAATTGTGAAATGTGGATAATGTAGATAAATGATGATTGTTATTTATGATATTATGAATGACGTTATGGATGTTTGGGAGTTGATATAGAATATGGGAAAAGTTGTATAAACAAAGGAAATGCTGCCCAATTTTCTTTAGCTTCAGTAAGCACGTTCTTACAATCGCTTAGCTAATGTTAATGCGAATTCTTTTGAAGGTAAAGACGTGAGCATTAAAGGAGAACGAGCAAGCAATAGAGTAGTTAAACGACAAAGGTATGTAAGGCTAGTCCCTTATTTCTAAGGCATGAATCCTATAGTATGATGTTCCCTCCTTCTTCATGATCTTCCCTACGTATCAAAAACTATGAGTCTACGATTATAAAGAGCATCAAGATAAAGAAAAGAGACATGTTATGAACATGACGATACCGATGATGAATATAAATCTAGAAGTTCTAAAGCTAGGATAGGACATATCTTACGGAACTAATGATCCTTATGTAACTGCTATGATATTATGTTCCCTACCTCTCCAGGACTTTCTTATATTTCGGAACTGCGAGTCAACATTGATAGAGATCTTCTTATGAGATAAAGATGAGGAATGCATCATGAATATGATAATAATGATGATGAGCTTAAGCCTAAAGATTATAAATTCTATCATACGATACTTATACGAAGTTCGCGCTACGAATATGATATGGTTTTCCTCAGATTGTCTTTAATTTCAAATGTATGCCTTATGAAAGGTTACGATAAGCCTATAAGATGTATGCGATGGTAATGATGATGATGAAATATACCGAGTCTTGTCATGGCCTAAGTTATAATGTCGAGCCACTACGTGGCCGAATACGGATAATGTCGAGCCACTATGTGGCCGAATACGGATAATGTCGAGCCACTACGTGGCCGAATATGGATAATGTCGAACCATTACATGGCTGAATACGGATAATGTTTTATGTGTATGAGCAGATACGGTACCATGATGATGAATTATATGACATAATGATGTATACACTATGATGATTCATGTACGACGATTATGTATATATGATATATGTATGAAATGTATTCATCCTTAAAGATCGCGCAGGTTGTGCCTTCACCTTATGACTTATGATTTCTTTATCATGTTTATTTAATTCATGCCTTACATACTCAGTACAATATTCGTACTGACGTCCGTTTTCTTCGGGCGCTGTGTTCATGCCCACAGGTAGACAGGGAGACGGCGCAAACCTTTAGGAGCTATTAGCAGATTTGCAGGAGCACTCCATTGTTCCGGAGGTGCTAATCGGGTTTATACTTTTGTGTATATATATATATATATATATATGTATTTTGGGCGCGACGGGGTCTTGTCCCGTCCATATGTCTAGAACTCGAGTAGAGGCTCGTAGATACGTATGTGTGGGTAGTATGGCCTCACGATGCTACTATGGTGTACATGTAATTATTTTGATAGCCAAAGGGCGTATGTATATAAAATAAATTATGTTTTCAAATGAACAATGATTGTCTTATGATTATGAGTTTATGAATGGTAAAGAATTGTATAATGACCATGACGAGTAAGAAAATGAGTGGTGCTCAGTGGGTAGCCCCGGGTACCCGTCACGGCCCCTAGCTGGGTCGTGACATACCTATTCGTGTTTCTAAACATGTTGCGGGATTGTGTAGTGGTAGACCGAGTATATCGATATTGCATAGTTACCTTGGTGGGTATGATACCCAGGTAGATTTGAAAGACTTGAATATGGTAGATTTTGATGCTCTTCTTGGGATGGATTGGTTATCTTTGTATTATGCAATCTTGGACTGTCATGCCAAGATAGATACTTTAGCTATCATGGGTATTCCTCGATTAGAGTGGTAGGATGCTATCAGTCAATAGCAAAATAGAGTTATATCATTTCTTAAGGCTCAGCGGATGGTGGAGAATGGGTGTCTCTCATATTTTGCATACATTCAAGATACTAGTTCAGAGACTCCTCCATTGAAGTCAGTTCTCTTAGTGAGAGAGTTTCCAGATGTCACGACCCGCCTGGTCATTATTTAATACTTTACGAAGTCGTACTCAATCTAGGCCTACTATCTTAAATGGTAAGCCCAATGGGGTGTTTAAATGATTAATAGTGGGAAAGATCAGTTTTGAAAAGAGTTAAAAGTCATGGGCATGGGCAGAAGTTGGTCCGTCGCAGCGATCCCGCTGTAGCGAGCCTGACGTCCGCCGCAGCGGACGTCACAAATCAGAATTCCCCTTTTTTTTCATACTTAGTTTTATATTTCACCCCCCTTTTCAATAAAAAAAACCCTCCAAGGCTTCTATTAGGTTTTACATGAAGAAAAACCCTTGAAACTAAGAAAAAGAGGCTTCTCCAACATTCTTCACATCTTTCCCTTCAACTATTGTCTCGCGTGGTTTTCGGATAAAGGTTAGGAGGGTGGATACTTAATGGAAGTTCGAATAGCTGCTCGTCATTGAGGTAGATTACGGTTTACTTGAGTTAGACTTTGATTAGTGTGTCGCATATACGTATAAAATTGACGGGAGAAAGCATGATCAGGCCTTCGGACACGGAGTTCGGATGAATATGTTCATAATTTAACGAAAGTTTATGTATGGATAGTGATTGGAATAATAACGAGGGTACTAAGTCCTATGGTGTGTTGATATCTATGTGTTATTGATAGGAAGTGATTGCTTGTCATTGATAAAGAGGGCTAGCCTGTAGGTTAGCGTAATTATTCCCATCTATATTTGATTCCCACATTAATTGTCGAGTAAATTTGAAATATTCATACGGCTGTTCATTCTTGTCAATAAAGAGGGTTGCATTGAGTGAGTTGAAGCAAAGGCATAATAGTGCTACGCTCGTCAAGGGCATATTTCATCACATTGTATTCATTCATTAGCATTGTTGCATACATTTGCATGTGGTCATAGGATAATGCATGAAGCGAAAAATCTGAGTAAGTATCAATTGTGCTATTCGATTTTATGGCCGAGTTGGGTTGAATATGAGGTACTATTTGATAGCCGATCATTGGCAGTGATGTGAAAATAGAAATATATCCATATATGAACAACCACATTTGATCGGGGATGAGGATGTGGCCTAGTTGTGAGCTTGTGGTCCGAGGTTCGTTCCTGAATGAGGGTACGTGGATACTATGCATCCATTGCAGTTCATGACTACTGGGAAATGACACCAGTTAGCATGTATATACAGTGTGTGTTTGGTCATTGCACGACATTACATTTTATATCTTCATATCCCATATTTTCCTATTGTCATTCTATCACATTTGCATTGTGCATCTCCTATAATTGTGTTGTACTGTCTGAGGGGTTCTGATCATTCAGGGTTGTGTTTGCGTACGGATGAATTATTAAGTTTCAAAGTTCTGCATTAAATCTGATGGATTTAGAGAGTTCCATTGTTTGGTGGAAGTGTGATGAGTATGTTCCGTGGATGCATCATATCTTAGCGAGTGAACCGAATAGAAAGCTCTAAGGTTAATAATTAAGAAGTAGACGTTAGTGTAATTGAGGAGATAAGACTTAATTAATTGGCCCTCAAGGAAATACGAAATAACACTACTCTTAACTAATCGGATAGCTAGTAATACTTTGGAAATAAGAGAACCGAAATAATTAGGGGATAGAGAGGTGAGTTCGTATCAGTGTAACTAACTATATTGGGAGTCTTGAGGGCGTACGTTGACTTATTTGTGTATCTTATTGATTTTATATTGTGTTGCGTGAACTAATCTTGGTCGACCTATGATGCTTACCTGTACATGTGGTGTACTGATACTACTCTTGCTACATTCTTTTGGGGTGTAGATATGTTGCAGGTTATTACTTAAAGTTCCTCTTAGTGGATTACCGGACATCGTCCTACAGCCTTGGTCATCTCATTCCAGGCAGAGGTTGTGTCGATTATTTTGTTTTATCCTTATGTAATAGGAGCTCTTGTACCTGTCTAGACTAAATCTCGCGAATTTTTCAGTTTACTTGTAACGATAACTGAATTCTTACGAAGTTTTATTTTTAATTATTTTTATTAATTGTATACTGGTAATAACAATGCAAACGAACGAGCCCTTGCATGACCTAGGTTGGCGGGCACCAAAAATTCGCCCACTGGCACTGTAGCTTCACTGTAGCGGTGTGGGAACCGCTATAGCGGGATCGACAAAACGTATCATTGTCCGCTACGGCGGACCCAACATTTTTCCAGTATCACTATAGCTAGGTCAGCATTGCCATAGCGCTACCGCTGCAGCAGTCAAGTGACCGCCGCAGCAGCGCTACAGACCAGGGGCGTTTCCCTCTGTTCCATGTTTTTCCCAACCTGTTCATTTATCCACGGAATTCAAGGAAATTCCAATTTCAAAGCAAAAACCTGCATAGAAACATCCACCTGACTAGGGAAATTGTCTTACGAGTGCCCTTAAACCGGGGCGCCTGCACCAAAAACAACAAAGAAATTATCCGAACATCCCAAACAAACCAAAACAATAAATTGTCTTAACAACAAGCCCTACAAGGGCAATTGATAACCAAGTAGATATAAAAGGGGAGAGAATCTCTAAGCCACTCTTTTGTTGGTCGCCTCGTCACCTTCGGCATCTGAGTCACTGGAATCCTCGCTGCCAAGCCCGGACACACTCAGGAAGAAGAACAGTGAGACATCTTGAGTGGTCACCTTGGGGTGCTTCTCCTTCGGGACCAGGGTCTTCAGAAGGCTCTTGACGCCCTTCCACATCCTCTCGGACAGCTTATCCCTAGCCCGATTCTTCGTCTTCTCCCGGTCTATGTTCTTCCGAAGGTTCTCGTGGGATTGGGCCAGAGATCCAAAGGCGCCCCTGCAAGACATCCAAAGCATCCTCCATCTTGGACTGAGCGTCTAGATAACCCTTCATCTCATCAGGGGTGAAATAACCCGCACCAGCAGCAGCACTAGACGACCCGGCCTCCATGGAAGGTCATGCAAACCCCATCATGGCCGCCTTCACCACATTCATATCCGACTCTATGCGCTCTAAGGTACCCGGGGCTCACGAATGACTACTCTCGTCGCTGCCTCCCTCTTCACCCTCGCTAGCCTTATCACCATCCGAATCGGTCCTCCTCCTCTTACCCCTACTTTATGACCCCTTCACCTTCAAAGGGTCGAAAGGGACATCACACTTGACATATCGGTCGCCAGGCTTCATAGGCACAACCGCCCTCTGCATAAGTGGGTAATCAGGGAAGGAAACATCAAGCTCGGGCCAGCTTTGGCCATGAAACTCAGCCATTCTTCAATCACCTGCACTTTACATTCACTAGCACGCTATCCAGAATGCAAGCAACCACAAAGGCCCATGGATAGGTGACATCAGTAGTGTTACTCGAAGGGAAAACCCTTCGAGCAACGAGGTTCAGCCACCTCTGAGCCTCTGGGGTAAAGTGAGGGCTTTTGATAGCGGACCGGGTAACACCCCAATTAGTCTTCCTCCTCTTAGACTCCTGTACCAGCGTCCTCACTAGCCAAGGCCCATTCCCCTCGTGGTCTTTGGCCCTCAACTCAGTCTGCAAAGAGTAGGGTAAACCATGAATAGCATTGATTGCCTCCGCACCCACCTTTATGTTGACCCTTCTAATAGTGATCTCAGGGTCCGCAGTGGTCCTGCTATAGCGAAGGCGCGTTTTTCCATACTTAGTTTTATATTTCACCCTTATTTTAATAAAAGACGACCCTTCAATGCTACTACTAGGTTTTACATGACGAAAAACCCTTGACACTAAGAAAAATAGTCTTCTCCAACATTCTTCACACCTTTCCCTTCAACTATTATCTCGCGCGGTTTCCGGATAAAGGCTAGGAGGGTGGATACTTCATGGAAGTTTGAATAGCTGCTCGTCATTGAGGTAGATTACGGTTTACTTGAGTTAGACTTTGATTAGTGAGTCGCATATACATATAGAATTGACGAGAGAATGCATGATTAGGTCTTCAGACATGGATTTTGGATGAATATGTTTATAATTTATCAGAAGTTTATGTATGGATAGTGATTGGAATAATAACGTGGGTTTAAATGGGTACTAGGTCCTAAGGTGTGTTGATGTCTGTGTGTTACGGATAGGAAGTGATTACTTGTCATTGATAAAGAGGGCTAGTTCATAGTTTAGTGTAATTATTCCTATGTATATTTAATTCCCGCATTGATTGTCGAGTAAATTTGCAATATTCATACACTTGTTCATTCTTATCAATAAAGAGGGTCGCATTGGGTGAGTTGAAGCGAAGGCATAATAGTGCTACGCTCGTCAAGGGCATATTTCATGACATTGAAATCATTCATTAGCATCGTTGCATATGAAGCAAAATATCTGAGTATGGGATAATGTATGAAGCGAAAAATCTGAGTAAGTATCAATTGTGCTATCCGATTTTATGGCCGAATTGGGTTGAATATGAGGTACTATTTGACAGTCAATCATTGGCAGTGATGTGAAAATAGAAATATATACATATATGAACAGCCATATTCTATCGGGGGTGAGGATATGGCATAGTTGTGAGCTCGTGGTTCAAGGTTCGTTCCGGAACGAGGGTACATGGACACCATAGGTCCCATGCTGGTCATGACTACTGGGCAATAACACCAGTTAGCATGTATGTATAGTGTGTGTTTGGTCATTGCACTGCATTAAATTTCATATCTTCATATCCTCATATTTTCCTGTTGTCATTCTATCACATTGGCTTGTGATGTCCTATAATTATGTTGTACTGTTTGAGGGGTTTTGATCATTAAGGGAGGTGTTGGTGTAAATTATGAAGTTTCAGAGTTCTGCATTAAATCTGATGGATTTAGAGTGTTCCAGTGTTTGGTAGAGGTGTGGTGAGTATGTTCCATAGATGCATCATATCTTAGCGAGTGAACCAGATAGAAAGCTCTAAGGTTAATAATTATTAAGTAGACGTTAATGTAATTGAGGATATAAGACTTAATTAATTGGCCCTAAAGGAAATACGAAATAAGACTACTCTTGACTAGTCAGATAGCTGGTAATACTTTGGAAATAAGAGAACCGAAATAACTAGGGGATAGAGAGGTGAGTTCGTATCAGTGTAACTATCTATATTGGGAGTCTTGAGGGCGTACATTGACTTTTCTGTGTATCTTATTGATTTTATATTATGTTGAGAGAACTAATCTTGGTCGACCTATGATGCTTAACAGTACGTGTAGTGTACTGATACTACTCTTGCTACATCATTTTGGGGTGTAGATGTGTTCCAGGTTATTACTTGAAGTTCCTCTTAGTGGATTACCGGACATCTTCCTACAACCTTGCTCATCTCATTCCAGGCAGAGGCTGTGTCGATTATTTTGTTTCATCCTTGTGTAATAGGAGCTCTTGTACCGTTCTAGACTTGATCCCGAGAATTTTTTAGTTTACTTGTAATGATAACCAAATTCTTATGAAGTTTTATTGTTAATTATGTTTATTAATTGTATTACTGGTAATAACAATGCGTTGGATATTAGGTTGGTTGATAAGGGTTCGCCTACTATGTAGCAATATGGTAGGTTCCCGCACGACCCGTAGGTTGGGTCGTGACACCAGAGGTGTTTCTGACGGATCTTCTAGGTGTTCTACTTGATCGTGACATTGATTTTTGTATTGACTTTGAGCGGGCACTCAACCCATTTCTATGCCTCCACAACGGATGGGGTTGTCCAAGTTAAAGGAGTTGAAAGGGTAATTACAGGATTTGATGAGTAAAGAGTTCATTCAGCCTAGTGTTTCTCTGTGAGGTGCTCCAGTATTATTTGTGAAAAAAAGGACTGATCTATGCGTTTGTGTATTAAATATTGACTATCGATATTTATAGAAGGTGACTATCAAGAACAAGTACCTAATACCTCGCATTGATGACTTGTGTGATCAGCTTCATGGTGCTTCCAACTTTTCCAAGATTGATTTGAGATTCGATTATTACCAGTTGAAGATTAGGACGGAGGGCATGACGACAACTTTCCAGACACGATATGGGCATTATGAGTTCTTGGTCATGTCATTTGGGTTGACCAATGCCCCCGTGACCTTTATGAATTTGATGAATAGGGTATTCAGACCGTACTTGGATTTGTGAAACTCGCACTTCAAACACTAAGTTAAAACTCGCACTTCGAAAACTTGGCATAAAGCTTTTTTCCTTCAGAATCTCAAGTACAACCCTTAAATACTGCTCGTGTTTCTCGCTACTACTAGGGAGTATATCAAGATATCATCAATTAAGACTTTGTTGACTACCACTCCGATTTTGACCCTATAGGCGAGAAGAGAGATTAACAGTTTATTGTGATGCTTCTGTAGTAGGCCTTGGTTGTGTATTGATGCAAAAAGGGAAGGTGATAGCTTATGCTTTGAGGTAGTTGACGGTACATGAGAATAACTATCCCACTTATGACTTGGAATTGGGGGCGGTACTATTTGCTTTAAAGATTTGGAGACCTTATCTTTATGAGGTGCATTGTGAGGAATTCACGGATCATCGCAATTGTCAATACATATTCAATCAGAAGGACCTCAATTCGAGACAACGTCGGTGGTTGGAGTTGCTCAAGGATTACGACATGACTATTCTTTATCACCGGAGCAAGGCCAATGTAGTGGCAGATACCTTGAGTAGGAAAGTGGTGAGTATGGGTGGTCTAGTATTATTGCATGTGGGACAACGCCCTTTGGCTATAGATGTCCATTCTTTCACCAATCGTTTCATGAGACTTGATATTTTGGAGCTTGGTAGAGTTCTAGCTTGTGTTGAGGCACAGTCTTCTTTATTGGAGCAGATTAGGGCTCAACAGTTTGATGATGTGAAATTGTGTTAGATCCGTGACAAAATGTTACAAGTTAAGGCTAAGGACGTGATTCTTGATGTTAATGGTGTTTTAAGGATCAAGAGTCGAATTTGTGTTACTAGAGTGGGTGATTTCACTCGGTTGATCACGGAGAAGGATCATAGTTACATTCATCCAGGGGCTATACAGATGTATCGTGACTTGAATCAACATTACTGGTGGT
Source organism: Lycium barbarum (assembly GCF_019175385.1). Taxonomy (NCBI): domain Eukaryota; kingdom Viridiplantae; phylum Streptophyta; class Magnoliopsida; order Solanales; family Solanaceae; genus Lycium; species Lycium barbarum. The sequence goes on along the minus strand of NC_083348.1, from coordinate 42,462,710 downwards.
GTAGAATGAAAAGAGACATAGTGGAGTTTGTGTCTCGGTGTTTGAATTATCGACAGCAGGAATATGAGCACTAGAAGCCTAGTAGTGTGATTCAAATGATGTTCATACCCGAGTGCCCATTTCTGTCATTTCGAACCGAGGCATATAGTTTACATCTTGTTTTTGGTGATCTATGCAAAAGGAGTTGGGTATCAAAGTGGAACTTAGTACAGCCTTTCACCTTTAGACAGATGGCCAGTCTGAACGGACAATTCAGGTTCTCGAGGATATGTTGCGAGCTTGTTTGATTGACTTAGTGGTCATTGGGATCACTTTCTACTCTTAGCAGAGTTTTCTTACAATAATATTTATCAATCGAGTATCGAGATGGAAACATTTGAGGGTTTGTATAGTAGGATGTATCACTCTCTAATTGGTTTGTTTGATGCCTTTGGGATTAAACCTTAGGATACAGACTTGTTGGGAGATTCCTTAGATAAGGTCAAGTTTATTCAGGAGAGACTTCTCTTGACTCAGAGCAGGCAAAAAATTTATGCGAATCAGAAGGTTCGTGATTTGTAGTTCATGGTTGGAAAGTGTCACGACCCAACCCCGTAGGCCATGACTAGTGCCCGAGTTGAACACTCATATCCCCTGTTAACTATAATCTTTTATAACCATCATATTATGAACTTATTTGTATAAAAAGGCAGGACGTTATTTTAAAGCTGTCACAATTCTGTATGTCGTAGGCACCTGTCTCCTGAGGAGTTACGATCTTCAACAACAACATATATATATATATATATATATATATATATATATCTACGCAAGCCGACAAGGCTGCCACTACACGCAACATCCCAAACATATATATATATATGCAAGCCGACAAGGCTGCCATTACGAATGGGTACGCCCCAAACATAAGTCGTATTCATACAACGCAACATCAACTATATACAGACCCACACATGTGTCCACAGACCTCTAAGAGTAATGACAGAATCATATGATGGGACAGGGCCCCGCCGTACCCCGACTAAACACATATATATACAACAAAAGGGAGTTGTACCACAAGCTAGGCTCTGGAACAAAGGAGCACTCCAAAGTAGCTGAATAGATATCCTAGGCTGGCGGATCTCCGAAACGAGCGTCTGTACCTGTGGGCATGAACGCAGCCCCCCGAAGAAAAGGGGGTCAGTACGGAATATGTACCGAGCATGTAAAGCATGAAATATAGTAATAGACTCATACTGAGACAAGGTGTGTAGGACCCAATGCAACAAACAAAATTTCATAAAACTTGCCTTTGAACATATTTCATCTGTATCGTTCTCATATCAATATCAATATAGAGTTCTGTAACCAAGGCTGAATAATCATTCTGTATATAACATATATAACGTGTCCCGGCCCTTTAGTGAGGGACTCGGTAATTATAATCATAGCATCATAACATAAACATATACGTGTCCCGGCCCTCTAGTGAGGGACTCGGTAATAAGGAATATATGCCCTCCTGGCCACCATCTCCATATCATCATGTCATCATATCATCTTCATATCATCATATAACGTGTCCCGGCCCTCTAGTGAGGGGCTCGGTGAGTAATATAGTAAATATGCGCACGAAAACGTGTCCTGGCCCGGGACTCAGTGAAGGATATAGCGGTAAGCACGAGCAGAATAATAAGCAACCACATACATCCAAATCATCTTTTGAGACTCAATAGATAAGTAACTAACCAGCTCTAAAGTGTCAGGATAATAATCATATTCAATTCTTTTTAAATCTCATTACAAGTTATAGCAAGGAACGTTTCAAATTTCATGTACATGTATCAATTTGACATGGTGTAACTTTTGATAGTCAAGTATGCCTCTAATATGCAATTCTTTAAGAGTAGGGACTTCTATACATCATTCATTAGTCAATCATATAGTAGGCTCGTGACCATAACATTACGGAATGAATAGAATCATAAGTCATGCTTGGAACTAGAGAGTAGAATTTACCCTAAGGTTCATATCATTTCTTACTTACGTCTAGGACATGCCAAAAGAAAGAAGGAATAGGCTTTACATACCTTTAGTGTTTAGTCGTATTATAACTTGTACTTGCTGCCCAATAGTACTTATCCTATATCAAGATATCAACAGCTACAATTAGTCTACGAGGGAATTCAATATGTATTTTAACGTTAACAATCCCTTTCCAACATTTAGACGACGTTTCGTTCGCATTCAAACCAACTAGTACTACAAGCTAATATTGTTAGTCATTCTTCCATGTGTCAATCCGAACTTGTTTAAACATGACTTAAGGGAACTTTGGACAGTCCATACATCATTTAAAACAGGCCCTTATCCACGGCCAAACAGCACACACAACATTACCATTTTCGCTTCGCAATTTTCCAACTTCAACTACAACGACAACAACACGTTTACAACATTACTTATACGATTATTGGAACTGTTTTAGCATCATATTAACTCTTACAACAGCCCACAAACCATTTCAATTTCAACTTGAATCATTAAACTTCACTTTCACTATACGTTCATAACAATAATCAACATTCAACATACACTAATTCACTCCTAACATTGAAACAGTCCACGGTTTGGACTGTTTTCCCCCTTCAACATGATTCATTTCTTTAACACCTCAATTCATCTTTCCATAATGCATACAATACACCGCAATGTCCATAACAACAACAATTAAAACATGACGACAAACAGTCCATAACTTCTCCTAAATCAGTCCCCTACACGGCTTTAACACAACTACAACAACTTCATGATTTTCATCCATTTATCCACACTACAACACATTCAATTCATTCCCAATATATGTACAAGAAGATTAAGCATGATTCCATTTAAGTCTACAACACACGGCCCACTTCAACTTCAAGAAAAACAGTCCAATACCAACATGCAACATCATAAACCTTCAATTCACCACAAAACACATGAGAAGAGATCAATTCTTACCTTGTAACTCAACACTTCAATCGGCTAGCCCTTCACTTTCACTTCTTGAATTTTAACACTTGTTCTTGCTACCCCAATGAATGCTACACGTTATTATGCACCTATAAGGGAGTTGAATTGCTTGAAAACTGATTTTTTTGGATCAACTTGGAGGAGGGTGTTCTCGGCCAGCTTGTAGCCGAGAGCCTCTCTCTCTATCACTATATTTTCTACACTTTGTAAATGTTGAAATGAGCTAGTTAGTTGCTAATGAATCAGAATTTTGCCTTATATATGAGTCGCAAGGGTTGGACAAGTGTCCCACTCAATATTTGGGTCAAATATTCTTTGACCATCCCACTAAACCACACGGCCAACTATGGCTATTTTTAATGGACTGATTTAGTTTTCCAATCCCACTTAATAATCTAATCATGGTTAATTTAATCCCAATTATCCATTAATGCTTCTATACCAAACGAAATTTGTAGGTAACTTGTGACTTGAAACGAAACCGGAAGTTAAAGTCTCTACTTTGTACCTTAAAATAGTCTTGTCTTTAACTTGTCGCGTTTAGTTTAAAACGTCCCAATGTATGAAAATATGGGATATAACATCCTCCCCCCTTTAGAACATTCGTCCTCGAATGTCAATTTTTATCCCGTCGGGTTCTATAAGAGTCTTGCGAAGGGTTTTCCTTATCGCTAACATATAGATTGAGCAGACGATTAACACAATCAAGCAAGGGGGTTTAGATTACCTGTAGGTGTGGAAAACAAGTGAGGATATTTCTTTTTCATCTCCTCTTAAGCCTCCCAAGTCATCTCCTCCCTATTATTGTTCCGCCACAACACTTTAACCGAAGCCACGTCTTTAGTTTGCAGCCTCCTGATTTGTTGATCAAGTATGGCTATAGGCTGCTCTTCGTATGATAGCTCCTCTGTTACTTGGACATCATCTGCAGGAAACACCCTGGAAGGATCGCCTATGTACTTCCGAAGCATTGACACATGGAAGACCGAATGTACTGCTTCTAAATCCGCTGGTAGATCTAACTCGTAGGCAACTTGGCCTACCTTACGGATAATCTGATAAGGTCCAATGTATCTCGGGCTCAACTTCTCTTTCTTGCCGAATCTCATAACACCCTTCATGGGTGACACCTTCAAGAACACCCAATTGCCAACCTGAAATTCCAAGTGTCGATGTCGATTATCTGCATATGACTTCTGCCGACTCTGGGCTGCCAGTAATCTTTCCTGAATAAGCTTCACCTTATCGACAGCCTGTTGAACCATATCTGAGCCTATTAGCTTAGTCTCACCAACGTCAAACCAGCCTATAGGGGATCTACACTTCCTGCCATATAGAGCTTCGTACGGTGCCATCTGAATGCTAGAATAGTAGCTGTTATTATAGGAAAACTCGATCAGCGGCAAGTGATCATCCCAGCAACCCCTAAAATCAATGACACAGGCCCGTAACATATCTTGTAGCGTCTGAATGGTACGCTCGGCCTGTCCGTCAGTCTGAGGTTGAAATGCTGTGCTGAGACTCACCTGTGTCCCCAATCCCTCCTCGAAGGATCTCCAGAAATTAGCTGTAAACTGGGCCCCTCTATCAGAGATAATAGCTGTGGGAACCCCATGAAGTCTCACTATCTCCTTAAGATACAATCTGGCATAATCTTCAGCTGAATACGTAGTCCTCACTGGACGAAAGTGGGCTGATTTGTCAACCTATCAACAATAACCCAGACAGAGTAATATTTCCGTGGAGTGCGAGGAAGACCTGTGACGAAATCAATATTAATTACCTCCCATTTCCAGGTCAGAATCTCCATCTCCTGCAGTAGTCCTCCAGGTTTCTGGTGATCTGTCTTGACCTGTTGGCAATTCGGACATCGGGCCACGAATTCTGCTATTTCCTTTTTCATACCATCCCACCAATACAAACACCTAAGGTCATGATACATTTTTGTTGATCCTGGATGAACAGAATAACGAGCATAGTGTGCCTCCCCCATAACCTATTGCCTTAATCCTGTAACCTCAGGTACACATAATCTGCCTCTGTATCGTAGTACTCCGTCAGATGAAATCTTGAATGGGGTCTCTTCCTTCTGAAATGTTGTATCTCTGTAATGTACAAGAATAGGATCCTCATATTGACGTCTCTTCACTTCTTCTACAATAGAGGACTCAGCAACACCTCGCATAAAAATTCTGCCATCATCAGAATCAGCCAAACGAACTCCAAGACTAGCTAGCTGATGAATCTCATGGACTATTTCTTTCCTTCCTAGCTGTACACCTACCAAACTACCCATAGATTTACGGCTGAGTGCATCTGCTACAACGTTAGCCTTTCCTGGGTGATATAGAATATCGACATCATAATCTTTCAGCAACTCTAGCCACCTCGTTTGCTGCAAATTCAGCTCTTTCTGCTTAAAGATATACTGGAGACTCTTATGATCTGTATAAATATCAACATGCACACCATATAGATAATGTCTCCATATCTTCAAGGCATGTATCACCGCCGCCAACTCTAGGTCATGGGTAGGATAATTTCTTTCGTGCTTCCTGAGTTGCCGGGAGGCATAGGCTATAACTCTACTATGCTGCATTAATACACAACCTAGCCCAACACCTGAAGCGTCACAATAAATAACATAGTCATCTGGCCCCTCAGGAAGAGTTAGAACTGGAGCTGTGGTTAACTTTTCCTTCAATAGTTGGAAACTCCGTTCACAAGCATCGGTCCACTGAAATTTAGCTGCTTTCTGTGTTAGCCTTGTTAAAGGCACTGAAATCGAAGCAAACTTTTCTACAACTCTCCTGTAATATCCTGCTAGCCCCAGAAAGCTACGTACCTCAGTAGGCGTCGTAGGTCTAGGCCAAGTCTTGACTGCCTCAATCGTTTGTGAGTCTACCCGAATACCGTCTGCTCCAACAATATGCCCCAGAAATGCTACTGAAGTCAACCAGAACTCACATTTAGAGAACTTAGCATATAATTTATGATGCTGGAGGACCTTAAGTACTGTCCTCAAGTGATCTGCATGCTCTTCTTCCGATCGTGAATAGACCAGAATATCATCAATAAATACAATCACGAACAAGTCAAGGAATGGCTTAAACACCCTGTTCATCAAGTCCATAAATACTGCTGGAGCATTGGTCAGCCTAAAAGACATCACTTTAAACTCGTAATGCCCGTATCGGGTCCTAAACGCAGTCTTCGGAATGTCTGCTTCCTTTACCCGCACCTGGTGATAACCGGACCGCAAGTCTATCTTTGAAAAACACTTAACACCCTGCAACTGGTCAAATAGGTCATCAATTCTGGGAAGGGGACATCTGTTCTTTATTGTTACTTGCTCAGCTGCCTATAATCAATATCAATACACATTCGCAGTGACCCATCCTTCTTTTCATGTGCTCGCTTTCATTTCCGGCACCGCATACTCTTTCGTCTGGGCTTTTCCTATAGAACTTCATAAATCTTCCTCATTCATTCTCCCCTTCTTGAAAAGGATTCGTCCTCGAATCTATACCTTGCAAAACCATAAGGAGACAAACAAAAACCAAGTCCTCAAAGGATGAGGGTTAGTGTTAGGGTGGACTAACCTACCACCATGCCAAGTAAGCACAAATTTGTGATATAGCCAAGTATCAACCTTTTTCAAACAAAATAAGCTCTTAAGTAGAGTACTAAGAACTTGGCTATCCCAAAGATCAAGAAATGAAACAAACTTGTGGTACAACCACACATCTATGACAATCATGACTAATATTTGCACACATGAGGTATCAAGAAGTTGATTCCTCCAAAGTTCATGACATAAGGATAGAGTAATAAAACCAATGGATTCAGAAGACGAAGTATGCAACTCGACATTGGTTCTATTTGACATGTAGCATAATGTCCAAACAAAAACACTCTCACTCCCCCAAGATAGTGCGCTCAAATCACACAAGGTGTCGCCCGGATCAAAGGGAACGAACATCCATCTAGTGTGGTCAAGAACACCATTGGCCAGATCATAAGAGCCTTCTCCCACATAAGATACACTCCCTATATGATCAAGAATGTCATCATATGCAAACAAGTAATAAAGAAAGGTATCACGTAAAATAACTTCCTCATCAATATCACTCCCCAATGTAACCTCACCATACGGTTCAAGGACAAGATTATCCAAGGGGTTACTATGAAGTTGAACATGAAAGGAAGAATTTGCAATTTCTAGACAAGAATTACCTTCCTTTGTAACGCTTTCCTTCTCCACAAATGGATCACAATTCCTCAAAGGAAGATCTCCATCATAGGAAAGCGTGTCTTCATCCCATAGTGGGTTACATATCACATTATAGCCTCCAAAGGAAACTAAACGTTCAACATTACCAAACACCCCACTAGGTATTTCACTCTCAATAGTCATGTCATCCTCAAATAGAACATTATCCTTTACAAGAGAGTAATCGATGAACAATGAGGAGTCAAGGCATGTCATTTCACTCTCAAAAGGACCAATGTCATCTTTCAATGCATTTTCGCTCACATGACTATCTACATGACACACATCACCACTACAAAGTGGAGTCTTATCACGTGACACTAAAGTACGATCAAGAGACTCATTTTGACATGAAACAAACAAGGGTGATATGTCACATTCTTTCAATTGACCAACTGTTTCAACATTATCACTAACTAGAGGTACATTAAACACATCACAAAGATCCTCAAGTAGTGAATTATCATGACAAGCAAGTTGATCAACACAAGTTTCAGCAGTAGTTGGTAGTATGTCAATCTCGCAATAATTACTAACATGGTGACCACATGACAAACTACCATTCAATTCGTAAGTGTCAACACTAGGTGGACACAAATCGATCTTGCAAGAAGAATCAATTTTGTCATCTAAAGGATCAACTAGTGTTTGAGCACCTTCATTAGATAATGCACTATCATTCAAAGCACAAGTGTCAACACTAGGTGGACACAAATCGACCTTACAAGAAGGATCAATTCGGTCATCAATAGGATCAACTAGTGCGGCGACACTTTCAACAATGGCATTACCAATACATGGCAAAGAAGCATTAGGCTTAATGCAAGGTACACTAACTTTCATGCTTGTCTTGACATTTAAATCACCCAAAGATGTAGGAGTATAAGGATAAGTGATTTTACCTTGGTGTTCATGCAAGCTCCTTTGACCAATGGAAGGAATAGTTGTAGCCACCGTCCTTGCCTTTAAGCATGGGGTTCTCTCAAAAGAGGTACCCCTCAAAGATTCATTTCTTCTCATATGTGGCCTGGGATATTGGCTTCTCAACATCCTTTTCATGTCCTCCCAAGTTTTGATGGGACTCCTCACTTGTCTCCCACAACGTTTCACATACTCCCAATATTTGACAAGCTTTGAGTCAAAAGTTTGAACGACTAAGTCCATCTTCCTTAGTCGTGAGTAGTTGTAGCCAGCAAAGATTTCATCCATCACGAGTTCCCATTCATAGAACTCTTCACCACTAGCGCTCATACATAGGGTAGGCCAACTCACATTGGGCTCTTGCACGTTTATCCTTGGATTCGTTCTATGAAGTATGTTTGGAAATAGAGGTGTTCCCCGTTCATTCACAACATACTTATGCCAATTTTGTTCATCCGCAATCCCATGGTCTTCAAACCAAGCAAACCCAAAGCACACGTCACAATTGTCCATAGGGAGTATTTCGCAGCACACATTCTCATGGTATTCCCCATAAGAGAAAGGTACATATGCCACATTAGTTAACCTTCCCTTTTGCTTTGCCCTTTTCACTATAGATAACCCCAACCCAACCGCAAGACGAGGAGTAACATAGCATTCACTAAAGTAGTCATCAATTTCAAGACGAATCCTCTCCTCTTTCAACACCCTCACAAGCATTGAGTGACATCTTCTATCCATGGAGTAGTACCTGCACAGAATACTTAGCAAACACGTTAGTTGTAAAGAAACCTCACCACACTCGTGTTTACACTCTTTTGTGCTCGGCTAGCACCACTCGAATGAGCTCACACACTCTTGCCTTTTACCACTCAAATGGATTAGCCGATGTTGATTCTCTATTGGATTCAGTTGGTTGCACAGTGCACAATTGCTACTCGAGATCGGAATGGATTCTTGTTAGACTCGAAGAAAGACGGACGACTCAATTCAAACAAACGCACTTGAGCCAAGAAATTAACAACGAAGCAAAAACGAAGAAAAGCACGAAAGAATTGGCACGAAAGAAATGCGAACACAAGAACTAGCAAACACAAGTAGGAACAACTACTACATGCCTACTAGTAAAGAGACACAAGAAAATTGAATGCAAAAATCGGGAAAATAACTAAAATTTCGGGCCCGGGTAGGTGATAACTTGAAAACACGACCAGGAGGCCCCAATTGATCCAAGGTATCAATTTGAAGTAATGAATTTTTTTGAATTTCTATACTCTTTTTTTTTTTTTTTTTTTTTTTTTTTTTTTTGTTCCCTAACAAAGGATTAGGGACACAAAACCATCAACTAAGGATCAAGATTTTTTTTCGTTTTGAGAAGTTGAATCAAAGAGAAAAAAGAAAAAAAAAAAGAAAAAAACTAAATTTGTGCAACCTGCGACACTTGTGCATAACATGCGACTCGCATGTTCAACATGCGAGTGCGATGTGCGTTTCGCAGATGATGCAACCAAGGTGTCAACGCTCTGTCACAGGATGCGACACCATGTGCGATTCGCATGTTCAACATGCGATGAAATATGCGAGTCGCACATGCTGCCACCAAAATCCCAACTCTCTGTCGTCAAGTGCGACACAACCTGCGACTCGCAGGTTCAACATGCGACTCGCATGTAGTGTCGCAGATGGGCCAATGCGATTTTTTTTTTTTTTTTTTTTTTTTTTTTTTTTTTTTTTTTTGCAAAAATCAGAAATTTAGATCCACAAACACTTTTGATGAACTAAGTATTTCTGATTTTTTTGATTGATTTTTTTTTTTTTTGTTTTTGGCCCTCTAACACTTTTTCACAACTTTATTTCACAACTTTTGGATCAAATGGACCTTTGGAGAGTCTTCTTCCTTATGAAGATATGAAGGTCTTCAAGAACACAAGAACAAATCAAAAATTCAACTACCCTCAAATCAACTCCAAATTGGCTCAAATTTTGGATTTAAGTTCTCTTTAATGTAGAGAACAAAGCCCAATAGGGTTCAACCTTCAAGTTGACCTTCTTCAACAAGACCACTTTCAAGTTCTTGAAGTTTTGAAGTTCAACAATGGTGGAACACAAACCCTAACTCCAAATGGATTCGAAATTGAAGATTTAGAATCTAGAAACACTACGAAACTCTAATCTAACAATAGATTCAACAAAATCAACAGAAAAAAAAATTCGTTTTTTTTTTTTTTTTTTTTTTAACTCCGATTTTTTTTTTTTTTGTTGTTGAATCAAAACCCAAGATTAGATTTGGTAGAACAAATCTAAACTAAGCTCTGATACCAATTGATACAATAACGGATACGCGGAAGCAATAAAATGACAAGGAAAGTAAATGATAGATAGATTGACACAAGAAAATGGAATTAAAAGCAACCTAAAGGTGTATCAAACCTAAAGACCTCAATTAATTAGCATAAACAAGCACCAACCTCTTAGGATGACCTCAAGGGAATTGAATTCCCAAGCAACCAATCCTCTCACAATCAAAGGTTCAACAAGAGCCATCCATGGCCTCTCTACAAGTTTCTCTCTCTAGAGACAACTCTCTCAAAAATCACTCATCTTTTCTTCCAAATGTCAAAAGTGCCCTAATGAAATGAAAGACTAGCTATTTATACTAACTAACTAATAGAAGACTAACATTATTACAATTATACCCTTAATGAAGTAAGGGCCTTGTTTGGCTAGTCTTGTGGAGATGGAAATCTTGAATTGGCCACTTTAATATTCTTCCATCTCCCATCCGTCCTCTCCATGCTATTATCCAAACTTTGACTCCACGGGACGGTCCTTGAAGTGTCCTTGAGGCAACTCGGCTTGTATCAATCTTTGTGTGATTTTAATGTCAAGTCAAGCATGAAAGTTAGTTTACCTTGCGTTAAGCCTAATGCTCCCTTGCCGTGTATTGGTAATGCCATTGTTGAAAGTGTCCCCACACTAGTTGATCCTATTGATGACCGAATTGTTCCTTCTTGTAAGGTCGATTTGTGTCCACCTAGTGTTGACACTTGTGCTTTGAATGATAGTGCATTATCGAATGAAGGTGCTCAAACACTAGTTGATCCTTTAGATGACAAAATTGATTCTTTTTGCAAGATCGATTTGTGTCCACCTAGTGTTGGCACTTGTGAATTGATTGGTAGTACAATGTCATGTGGTCATCATATTAGTAATTCTTGTGAGTTTGACATACTACCAACTCGTGTTGAAACTTGTATTGATCAACTTGCTTGTAATGATAATTCACTACTTGAGGATCTTTGTGATGTGTTTAATGTACCTCTAGTTAGTGATAATGTTGAAATAGTTGGTCAATTGAAAGAATGTGACATCTCACCCTTGTTTGTTTCATGTCAAAATGAGTCTCTTGATCGTACTTTAGTGTCACGTGATAAGACTCCAATTTGTAGTGGTGATGTGTGTCATGTAGATCGTCATGTGAGCGAAAATGCATTGAAAGATGACATTGGTTCTTTTGAGAGTGAAATGACATGCTTTAACTCTTCATTGTTCATGGATTACTCTCTTGTAAAGGATAATGTTTTATTTGAGGCTGACGTGACTATTGAGAGTGATGAACCTAGTGGGGTGTTTGGTAATGTTGAACATTTAGTTTCCTTTGGAGGCTATAATGTGATATGTAACCCACTATGGAATGAAGACACTCTTTCCTATGAGGGACATCTTCCTTTGAGGAATTGTGATCCATTTGTGGGGAAGGAAAGTGTTACAAAGGAAGGTAATTCTTGTCTAGAAATTACAAATTCCTCCTTTCATGTTCAACTTCATAGTAGCCCCTTGGATACTCTTGTCCTTGAACCGTATGGTGAGGTTACATTGGGGAGTGATATTGATGAGGAAGATACTTTACGTGATACCTTTCTTTATTACTTATTTGCATATGATGACATTCATGATATTGTTGAGAGTTCATTTGATGTTGGGCAGGGCCCTATTGAGGTGCTTAGTTGTTGCCTTGCCCGTGATATGTGGGTATCTTTTCCTTTTGACCCCGGTGAAATCTTCACCTTGTGTGAATGGTATGTTTTTGCAATTGAGGATTATTTGTGTTTTATGCCAACTTGGTTTCTTGAAATCATTGGTTCTCTAAGAATATCCTCATTTCCTGATCTTTGGGATAGCCAAGTTCTTAGTACTCTACTTAAGAGCTTATTTTGCTTGAAAATGGTTGATACTTGGCGATATCAAAAATTTGTGCTTACTTGGCATGGTGGTAGGTTGGTCCACCTTAACACTAACCCTCATCCTTTGAGGACTTGGTTTTTGTGTGTCTCCTTTATGGTTTTGCAAGGTATAGATTCGAGGACGAATTCTTTTCAAGAAGGGGAGAATGATACAAGCCTAGTTGCCTCAAAGACATTTCGAGGACCGTCCCGTGGAGTCAAAGTTTGGATAATAGCATGGATAGGACGGATGGGAGATGGAAGAGCATTAAGTGGCAACCGAGCAGGGAAGGCTATGTTTACGAGAGACCACATTCGGAAATTCAAGATTTCCATCTCCACAAGACAAGCCAAACAAGGCCCTTGCCTCATTAATGGCATTTATGTAATAATAGGGTCTTCTATTATTTAGTTAGTATAAATAGTTAGTCTTTCATTTCATTTAGGGACTTTTGACATTTGGAAGAAAAGATGAGTGATTTTTGAGAGAGTTGTCTCTAGAGAGAGAAACTTGTAGAGAAGCCATGGATGGCTCTTGTTGAACCTTTGATTGTGAGAGGATTGGTTGCTTGGGAATTCAATTCCCTTGAGGTCATCCTAAGAGGTTGGTGCTTGTAATGTTGATTAATTGAGGTCTTTAGGTTTGATACACCTTTAGGTTGCTTTTAATTCCATTTTCTTGTGTCAATCTATCTATCCTTTACTTTCCTTGTTAATCTATTGCTTCCGCGTATCCATTATTGTATCACATAATGAGAATTTATATATGCGGAATGGCAAATTGGCCATCATTATGGTGAGTTATGGTAAGTATAGTAAGGAAACGGGTTGAATGGATACATTACAGATAAATGCAGTTAGAAAGTGTGCACAGAAGAAGCTAAAGGGACCAGTTGTAAACAGAATATATATTAGACATAGTACGAATGCTGCAGGTACGTTTAGAACTTGCAGTTAAACATGGAAAAGGAAAATAAACAAGAAAGAGTGACAGGTACAGTTTGTGTTGGGTATACGAGGCAATTTCGTCATTTTCATCTTGTGACTGATATAGGAAGCCCTGTGCGGCTACGATACGATATAATATATATGTGTGTATGTTGGACCTGTGAGGCGTTGTTGGTATTTCCTGCGTGCAGGTTTTGGGATAGTAAAAAATACATAGGAAACTCTGCCAAAATTTTCTGAGAAATAACAAGGAAATGACGTATAAGTTCGTAATATTTTTGGAAAGTCGCGCCAACAGTAACGATAAGGTTTGACTAAGTCGCAAGTGCGTCTGACTTTGCGAGATAAAGATTAACCGATGAATTGATGGTAATAGTAATTATGAGGTCGGTATCAGTATGGTAAAAAGAAATGCTAGGATAATTTGGAAGGGTTTGTGATACTAAGGGATGATTTAGAAGGGGCCGACAAAATCTTAATAAAATATTATATTGAGGTATCGACGGAACTAATAAGCAGGGGTAAATTACGACGAGTTTATAGTTAAAAGAAGAAATAGGATGATTGAGACAAGAGTGCAAGGGAGGAAGAATTATGACAAACACGAATGTATTGATAAGACAGCTTGTGAGATATTGTGGGTAAGATTGACCAAAGGTTAAGTACGCCTACTCCACAGGGTGTAATTAAACCATAGTAAGAGTCGTGAATAAGGCCAAGAAGTGTTACACTATAGGATTGGTTACGGACAAGATATTACGTGAATATAACAAGTGTTGTGATAAGAATGAGTAAAGCCTAGTGAGGAGGCGACTAAAGAATATGACGTGATTTATGTGACTAAGGTATAAAGGCAAATGTGATATGGAAAAGCAGAATATAGGATGTGATACAATAACGGATACGCGGAAGCAATAAAATGACAAGGAAAGTAAATGATAGATAGATTGACACAAGAAAATGGAATTAAAAGCAACCTAAAGGTGTATCAAACCTAAAGACCTCAATTAATTAGCATAAACAAGCACCAACCTCTTAGGATGACCTCAAGGGAATTGAATTCCCAAGCAACCAATCCTCTCACAATCAAAGGTTCAACAAGAGCCATCCATGGCCTCTCTACAAGTTTCTCTCTCTAGAGACAACTCTCTCAAAAATCACTCATCTTTTCTTCCAAATGTCAAAAGTGCCCTAATGAAATGAAAGACTAGCTATTTATACTAACTAACTAATAGAAGACTAACATTATTACAATTATACCCTTAATGAATTAAGGGCCTTGTTTGGCTAGTCTTGTGGAGATGGAAATCTTGAATTGGCCACTTTAATATTCTTCCATCTCCCATCCGTCCTCTCCATGCTATTATCCAAACTTTGACTCCACGGGACGGTCCTTGAAGTGTCCTTGAGGCAACTCGGCTTGTATCAAAGATGTACGAGTATAAGGATAAGTGATCTTACCTTGGTGTTTATGCAAGCTCTTTTGACCAATGGAAGGAATGGTTGTGGCCGCCGTCCTTGCCTTCAAGCATGGGGTTCTCTCAAAAGAGGTACCCCTCAACAATTCATTCCGTCTCACATGTGGCTTGGGATATTGGCTTCTCAATATCCTTTTCATGTCCTCCCAAGTTTTGATGGGACTCCTCACTTGTCTCCCATAACTTTTCACATACTCCCAATATTTGACAAGCTTTGAGTCAAAAGTTTGAACGGCTAAGTCCATCTTCCTTAGTCGTGAGTAGTTGTAGCTAGCAAAGATTTCATCCATCATGAGTTCCCATTCATAGAACTCTTCACCACTAGCGCTCATACATAGGGTAGGCCAACTCACATTGGGCTCTTGCACTTTTATCCTTGGATTCGTTCTATGAAGTATGTTTGGAAATAGAGGTGTCCCCCATTCATTCACAACATACTTATGCCAATTTTGT
Organism: Lycium barbarum; assembly: GCF_019175385.1. Classification (NCBI taxonomy): domain Eukaryota; kingdom Viridiplantae; phylum Streptophyta; class Magnoliopsida; order Solanales; family Solanaceae; genus Lycium; species Lycium barbarum. The sequence continues at coordinate 42,447,414 of NC_083348.1, read as the reverse complement.
TCATCCGCAATCCCATGGTCTTCAAACCAAGCAAACCCAAAGCACATGTCACAATTGTCCATAGGGAGTATTTCGCAACACACTTTCTCATGGTATTCCCCATAAGAGAAAGGTACATATGCCACATTAGTTAACCTTCCCTTTTGCTTTGCCCTTTTCACTATAGATAACCCCAACCCAACCACAAGACGAGGAGTGACATAACATTCACTAAAGTAGTCATCAATTTCAAGACGAATCCTCTCCTCTTTCAACACCCTCACTAGCATTGAGTGACATCTTCTCTCCATGGAGTAGTACCTGCAAAGAATACTTAGCAAACACGTTAGTAGTAAAGAAACCTCACCACACTCGTGTTTACACTCTTTTGTGCTTGGCTAGCACCACTCGAATGAGCTCACACACTCTTGCCTTTTACCATTCAATTGGATTAGCCGAGGTTGATTCTCGATTGGATTCGGTTGGTTGCAAGGTGCACAATTGCTACTCGAGATCGGAATGGATTCTTGTAGACTCAAGAAGAACGTGGACGACTCAACAAAAACAAACGCACTTGAGCCAAGAAATTAACAACGAAGTAAAACGAAGAAAAGCACGAAAGAATTGGCACGAAAGAAATGCGGACACAAGAACTAGCAAACACAAGTAGGAACAACTACTAAATGACTACTAGGTGAGAGACACAAGAAAAATGGAATGCAAAAATAATCGGAAAAATAATTAAAATTTCGAGCCCGGGTAGGTGATAACTTGAAAACACGACCAGGAAGCCCCAATTGATCCAAGGTATCAATTTGAAATAATGAAATTTTTTAAATTTCTATACTCCTTTTTTTTTTTTTTTTTTTTCCCTACCAAAGGATTAGGGACACAATATCACCAACTAAGGATCAAGAAATTTTTGTTTTGAGAATTGAAATCAAAGAGAATTAAAGTTGAAAAACCTGAAATGTGCAACCCGCGACGCCTGTGCAGAACCTGCGACTCGCGGTTCAACCTGTGATAGTGATCCGCGGCTCGCGGTTGATGCAGCCAAAAATGTCAATTCTCTGTCACAAGGTGCGACACCACCTGCGACTCGCAGGTGCAACCCGCGATGGTGTTCCGCGGCTCGCAGATGAGGCACCCCAAAACGTTCAACTCTCTGTCACCAGGCGCGACTTCACCTGCGACTCGCGGGTGATATATGCGACTCGCAGATGTCGCATATGGCGTCGCATTTGGGCCAACGTTGGGACTTAAATTTTTTTTTTTTTTTTTTTTTGCAAAAATCAGAAATTTAGATCCACAAACACTTTTGATGAACTAAGTATTTCTGATTTTTTTGTTTTTTGGCCCTCTAACACTTTTTCACAACTTTATTTGACAACTTTTGGATCAAATGACCCTTTGGAGAGTCTTCTTCCTTATGAAGATTTGAAGGTCTTCAAGAACACAAGAACACTTCAAAAATTCAACCACCCTCAAATCAACTCCAAATTGGCTCAAATTTCGGATTTAAGTTCTCTTTAATGTAGAGAACAAAGCCCAATAGGTTTCAACCTTTAACTTCACCTTCTTCAACAAGACCCACTTTCAAGTTCTTGAAGCTAAGCTCAACAATGGTGGAACGCAAACCCTAACTCCAAATGGATTCGAAATTGAAGATTTAGACTCTAGAGACACTAAGAAACTCTAATCTAACACTAGATTCAACAAAATCAACAAGAAAATTCGATTTTTGTTTTTATGTTTTTTTTTTTTTTTTTGAATTTCGGATTTTTTTTTTTTTTTTTTTTGTTGAATCAAAACCCAAGATTAGATTTGGTAGAACAAACCTAAACTAAGCTCTGATACCAATTGATACAATAATGGATACGCGGAAGCAATAGATTAACAAGGAAAGTAAAGGATAGATAGATTGACACAAGAAAATGGAATTAAAAGCAACCTAAAGTTGTATCAAACCTAAAGACCTCAATTAATCAACATTACAAGCACCAACCTCTTAGGATGACCTCAAGGGAATTGAATTCCCAAGCAACCAATCCTCTCACAATCAAAGGTTCAACAAGAGCCATCCATGGCCTCTCTACAAGTTTCTCTCTCTAGAGACAACTCTCTCAAAAATCACTCATCTTTTCTTCCAAATGTTAAAAGTCCCTAAATGAAATGAAAGACTAACTATTTATACTAACTAAATAATAGAAGACCCTATTATTACATAAATGCCATTAATGAGGCAAGGGCCTTGTTTGGCTTGTCTTGTGGAGATGGAAATCTTGAATTTCCGAATGTGGTCTCTCGTAAACATAGCCTTCCCTGCTCGGTTGCCACTTAATGCTCTTCCATCTCCCATCCGTCCTCTCCATGCTATTATCCAAACTTTGACTCCACGGGACGGTCCTCGAAATGTCTTTGAGGCAACTAGGCTTGTATCATTATGTACCCTTGCTATCCAACTTTCACCTGTACGTGCAACTATTTTCCATTCTAGATTCCAAAATTCCCACGGGTGGGAACGCCTTGGTCACTGTTACTCGTAAATACTTGGTTGTTGACTCCTTTGATTTTCGCTTGCCGCGATTAGGTAACAATCTATAACAATTGCACATACATAGGAAATTTCGATAAGATCTCATATACCTGTAGTCGATCAGTCTCTAGTGTGATCCGGTGATCTAGAAAGTGAAGTGTGCTCCTCGTCATCATCTGCCCGCCATTTACTCGTCTGACCTTCATTATCTTCTTCATCTAAATCCGGCGAATGTAGATAATCGGGCAACTCCTGGTTTACCGATGACCAGGACAGGGGGCTGGAATAATCTGTAACACTTACCGGGGTAGCCGGTCTGACGTGGTGCCCTGCCATAGGAGCAACTGGTATGGGTTCAGGGCCGCCTCCCTGGATATCAAAAACTCTGGAGGAATTGTCGCTGGGTCCTCCCAGGGTTCAGTCTCGATAGAATAACTGAGGCTCCTCCTACTCGGTCCTGGAGGCTGGGGTCCCGAATTTACCCTAGGGGCCTTCTTAGCACCCCCACTATCTGCAGCTGGCCTCTTCATCTCTCGCAATTCTGCACTTACCGACGGGAAAAGAGGTCAGAAACAATCTTTCCTAGGTTCAGGCTCTATCGCACGATCTAGAATGAGAAGGAAAGATGACATCCTAAATGTCCTGTAGCTTCCTGTTTATAAATGTGGTGCACAACACATCTATAAACAAGACTCTACTCCACACGGTCTGTAGACACTCCGAGGATTGAACAACTCTGATACCACTTTTGTCACGACCCAACCCCGTAGGCCGTGACTAGTGCCCGAGTTGAACACTCATATCCCCTGTTAACTATAATCTTTTATAACCAGCACATTATGAACTTATTTGTATAAAAAGGTAGGACGTTATTTTAAAGCTGTCACAATTCTGTATGTCGTAGGCACTTGTTTCCTGAGGAGTAACGATCTTCAACAACAACATATATATATATATATATATATATATATATATATATATATATATATATATATATATATATATATATATATATATATATATATATATATATATCTATGCAAGCCGACAAGGCTGCCACTACACACAACATCCCAAACATATATATATATGCAAGCCGACAAGGCTGCCATTACGAATGGGTACGCCCCAAACATAAGTCGTATTCATACAACGCAACATCAACTATATACAGACCCACACATGTGTCCACAGACCTCTAAGAGTAATGACAGAATCATATGACGGGACAGGGCCCCGCCGTACCCCGACTAAACACATATATATACAATAAAAGGGAGTTGTACCACAAGCTAGGCTCCGAAACAAAGGAGCACTCCAAAGTAGCTGAATAGATATCCTAGGCTGGCGGATCTCCGAAACGAGCGTCTGTACCTGTGGGCATGAACGCAGCCCCCCGAAGAAAAGGGGGTCAGTACGGAATATGTACCGAGCATGTAAAGCATGAAATATAGTAATAGACTCATACTGAGACAAGGTGTGTAGGACCCAATACAACAAACAGAATTTCATAAAACTTGCCTTTGAACATATTTCATCTGTATCGTTCTCATATCAATATCAATATAGAGTTCTGTAACCAAGGCTGAATAATCATTCTGTATATAACATATATAACGTGTCCTGGCCCTTTAGTGAGGGACTCAGTAATTATAATCATAGCATCATAACATAAACATATACGTGTCCCGGCCCCTAGTGAGGGACTCGGTAATAAGGAATATATGCCCTCCTGGCCACCATCTCCATATCATTATGTCATCATATCATCATATCATCATCATACCATCATATCATCATATCATTATATCATCATATATATATAACGTGTCCCGGCCCTCTAGTGAGTGGCTCGGTGAGTAATATAGTAAATATGCGCACGAAAACGTGTCCTGGCCCGGGACTCAGTGAAGGATATAGCGGTAAGCACGAGCAGAATAATAAGCAACCACATACATGCAAATCATCTTTTGAGACTCAATAGATAAGTAACTAACCAGCTCTAAAGTGTCAGGATAATAATCATATTCAGTTCTTTTTAAATCTCATTACAAGTTATAGCAATGAACGTTTCAGATTTCATGTACATGTATCAATTTGAGATAGTGTAACTTTTGATAGTCAAGTATGCCTCTAATATGCAATTCTTTAAGAGTAGGAACTTCTATACATCATTCATTAGTCAATCATATAGTAGGCTCGTGACCATAACATTACGGAATGAATAGAATCATAAGTCATGCTTGGAACTAGAGAGTAGAATTTACCCCAAGGTTCATATCATTTCTTACTTACGTCTAGGACATGCCAAAAGAAAGAAGGAATAGGCTTTACATACCTTTAGCGTTTAGTCGTATTATAACTTGTACTTGCTGCCCAATAGTACTTATCCTATATCAAGATATCAAGAGCTACAATTAGTCTACGAGGGAATTCAATATGTATTTTAACGTTAACAATCCCTTTCCAACATTTAGACGACGTGATGAAAGATGAAGAAGATCAAGAAATCCAAGAAAATCAAGAAACACAAGATTGAAATTCAAGAAAAAGAAAAGCCCAAGAAGCTCAAGTTTGAAGATTATTTCCAATTCTTGTTTCTTGAATCCTTTTCTAAATAGGTTTCTTGTTTCTTGATTTATATTTTAGTAGGATTTAATTTCCTATCATTAGTAGGACTTTTATCCTAGATCTAGTAGGATTCAGTTTTCTTTATTCTTTTCCTTGTAGAATAGGGATTTTACTTTCCTTGTTTTTAGCTATTTGCTTTCTAGAGTAGAATAGGGATTTGTAGCCATAAAAGAAGAGACCCTAGGCCTATATAAAGGGTTCTCATGACTTGTAAATATACTATTCACGTTTTTGAGCATAAACCCTAGTTTGCAATAGAGTTATTTTCTCTATTTGGTCTTCTTTATCCTTGTTTTTGGTTCCAAGCAAGGTGGTGATAGTCTTTATCTTGTTTTCAATAACGTGTGGTGTTTCTTTATCACGTAAGTTGATTTCAAGTGGTGACTTAGGAACTTTATTTGTTTTGATCATTCAAGAACGCGGTTCTTGATTAAAATTCGTTCTAGTTCATACCCAAAACCTTAATTTTCTTTCCATCGTGCCGGCCTCAATACTTACTTGATTTAAATGATTCAATAGTTATTTTTATAGTTCAGATTGTCATCTTTCACATAGCTTTTGAATCACTTTAATCCAACGCCTATAACTTGAGATACGCCCGTTTCTTGAATCTGCCTATCAAATCGCTTCAAGAACAAGATCCTGGTCGATTGGTTCTTTGTTAACTCGAAGAATCACATCAATTTGGTATCAGAGCACAGTTGAGTGATTTCATGGATTATATGCAAGAAAGAAGAGGACGTTGGGTTCAAGAAGATGAAAAGAAAAAGGAATCTCTTTTCCGCACTAGATGTACCTCACATGGTAAGGTATGTTCGGTGATCATTGATAATGAGAGTCATATTAATGTTGTTTCTGAAGAGATGGTTTCTAAACTTGGCTTGTCAACCAAGCATCATCCATATCCTTACAGCATCGAATTTGAGAATGGTGATGGCTTAGAGGTAACTCGTCAATGCCTAGTTTCTTTTTCTATTGGTAAAATATATAAAGATCTTGTTTGGTGTGATGTAACAAAGATGAATGCTTGTCACTTATTACTTGGAAGACCATGGGTGTATGATAGGGGCGCTAAATATGATACAGTATACCGTAATACCTATTCTTTTACAAAGGATGGGCGAAAAATCAATTTAGTTCCCTTGAATCCAGAAGATGTTGTTAAAGACTACAAGTATGTTGATGATTCTTTTGTGACCAAATTACAAATCATTGGTCCCATAAATATGGAACAGCAAATGGAGGAGAAGAATGAATTGGATCCACAAGTTGAGGATTTACCTCCAAAGTTTGATGAGGATCCATTGGAGCATCCAACTATTGATTTTCCATCTTTAAGTGATTTCGAAAAGAATCCAGATTTTGTTTCTTACTCCACACCAACCAAAGTAGCGTATTGCGTAGGACCAATAATCTATGAAGATTTGGAAGAGAAAGAGAATAAGTTGCTGAAAAACGAGTCCATGAACGAGAGTTTAATTTATGATCTAGTTCGAGCAAGATTTATTCCTCAAAAGGTTGAATCTTTGCAAGAAAGTGTAGATTTAATATCTCTTAATTTCATTAAGGTTAGTGGCTATAATCATGTCAAATATGAGAGCATCAAAATCATCAAGGAGCTCATAAGAAGACATGATTTATTCTCTAACCCTGATCCAAAGGTTCATGAATTTGATTTATTTAAAGGTTTTTGTGGCACTAACTCAGATTTTGCATGCAAATACCACATCGACACGGAAGTGTTCAAGATTTATGAAGATCAAAAGGAAATAAGTTATGATCATGGTTTACACATTGAAGATCAGTTTAAGATGATATGTTTGAGAAATCATGGTATAAAGTTACCACTAAGAAAGTGGGATTTAGTTCGGCCATATGCAAAGTTTTCTTTGAACATGATGAAGCTCTATGAAAAGTTAGAAAAATGCAACTTAGAGCCTGGTAAGTATGGGTTGTTCCCAATTTTTTTTTGGCTAATCTTTCACCGTTTATGGAGCCTTTAGACTCGAGGACGAGTCTTTCTCAACAAGGGGAGAATGATGAAAGATGAAGAAGATCAAGAAATCCAAGAAAATCAAGAAACACAAGATTGAAATTCAAGAAAAAGAAAAGCCCAAGAAGCTCAAGTTTGAAGATTATTTCCAATTCTTGTTTCTTGAATCCTTTTCTAAATAGGTTTCTTGTTTCTTGATTTATATTTTAGTAGGATTTAATTTCCTATCATTAGTAGGACTTTTATCCTAGATCTAGTAGGATTCAGTTTTCTTTATTCTTTTCCTTGTAGAATAGGGATTTTACTTTCCTTGTTTTTAGCTATTTCCTTTCTAGAGTAGAATAGGGATTTGTAGCCATAAAAGAAGAGACCCTAGGCCTATATAAAGGGTTCTCATGACTTGTAAATATACTATTCACGTTTTTGAGCATAAACCCTAGTTTGCAATAGAGGTATTTTCTCTATTTGGTCTTCTTTATCCTTGTTTTTGGTTCCAAGCAAGGTGGTGATAGTCTTTATCTTGTTTTCAATAACGTGTGGTGTTTCTTTATCACGTAAGTTGATTTCAAGTGGTGACTTAGGAACTTTATTTGTTTTGATCATTCAAGAACGCGGTTCTTGATTAAAATTCGTTCTAGTTCATACCCAAAACCTTAATTTTCTTTCCATCGTGCCGGCCTCAATACTTACTTGATTTAAACGATTCAATAGTTATTTTTATAGTTCAGATTGTCATCTTTCACATAGCTTTTGAATCACTTTAATCCAACGCCTATAACTTGAGATACGCCCGTTTCTTGAATCTGCCCATCAAATCGCTTCAAGAACAAGATCCTGGTCGATTGGTTCTTTGTTAACTCGAAGAATCACATCACGACGTTTCATTCGCATTCAAACCAACTAGTACTACAAGCTAATATTGTTAGTCATTCTTCCATGTATCAATCCGAACTTGTTTAAACATGACTTAAGGGAACTTTAGATAGTCCGTACATCATTTAAAACAGGCCCTTATCCACGGCCAAACAGCACACACAACATTACCATTTTCGCTTCGCAATTTTCCAACTTCAACTACAACGACAACAACACGTTTACAACATTACTTATACGATTATTGGAACTGTTTTAGCATCATATTAACTCTTACAACAGCCCACAAACCATTTCAATTTCAACTTGAATCATTAAACTTCACTTTCACTATATGTTCATAACAATAATCAACATTCAACATACACTAATTCACTCCTAACATTGAAACAGTCCACGGTTTGGACTGCTTTCCCCCTTCAACATGATTCATTTCTTTAACACCTCAATTCATCTTTCTATAATGCATACAATACACCGCAATGTCCATAACAACAACAATTAAAACAGGACAACAAACAGTCCATAACTTCTCCTAAATCAGTCCCCTACACGGCTTCAACACAACTACAACAACTTCATGATTTTCATCCATTTATCCACACTACAACACATTCAATTCATTCCCAATACATGTACAAGAAGATTAAGCATGATTCCATTTAAGTCTACAACACACGGCCCACTTCAACTTCAAGAAAAACAGTCCAATACCAACATGCAACATCATAAACCTTCAATTCACCACAAAACACATGAGAAGGGATCAATTCTTACCTTGTAACTCAACACTTCAATCGGCTGGCCCTTCACTTTCACTTCTTGAATTTTAACACTTGTTCTTGCTACCCCAATGAATGCTACACATTATTATGCACCTATAAGGGAGTTGAATTGCTTGAAAACTGATTTTTTTGGATCAACTTGGAGGAGGGTGTTCTCGGCCAGCTTGTAGCCGAGAGCCTCTCTCTCTATCACTATATTTTCTACACTTTGTAAATGTTGAAATGAGCTAGTTAGTTGATAATGAATCAGAATTTTGCCTTATATATGAGTTGCAAGGGTTGGACAAGTGTCCCACTCAATATTTGGGTCAAATATTCTTTGACCATCCCACTAAACCACACGGCCAACTATGGCTATTTTTAATAGACTGATTTAGTTTTCCAATCCCACTTAATAATCTAATCATGGTTAATTTAATCCCAATTATCCATTAATACTTCTATACCAAACGAAATTTGTAGGTAACTTGTGACTTGAAACGAAACCGGAAGTTAAAGTCTCTACTTTGTACCTTAAAATAGTCTTGTCTTTAACTTGTCGCGTTTAGTTTAAAACATCCCAATGTATGAAAATATGGGATATAACAGAAAGCAATTTCTGTTGAAGGTTTAACCCATGAAGGGTGTGATGAGGTTTGGGAAGAAGGGAAAATTGAGCCCAATGTATAATGGCCCGTTTGAGATAGTTCAGTGTATTGGTGAAGTGGCCTATGACTTGGCTTTACCTCCTGGTTTATTGAGTGTTCATCTAGTTTTTCATGTTTTGAGATGTTGAAAAAGTACCATTCGAATGGTTCTCATGCGATTCAATGGGATTCGGTGTTGCTTGATTAGAGTTTGTCTTTTTAGGAAAGTCGATAGCTATCTTGGATAGGCAAGTTCAAAAGTTAAGATAAAAGGATATAGCTTCAGTGAAAGTGCAATGGAGGCATCGTCCAGTTGAGGAGGCTAGTTGAGAGATCGAGACGGATATGCAGACTAGATATCCTCAGCTTTTTAAGAGTCCAGGTATTTTCTATTCCTTATCGCTCGAGGACGAACGCTTATTTAAGTGGTATTTAATGTAACAAGCCATTTAGTCATTTTGAGATTTTGCCTAATGTTTTCCTAAAATACCCTTTTCATAGTTTCATATTGGTCTTTATGACTGCAGGGATGAGTGGCACAATGTTTTAGGCAATACGGCGAGTTTTTGATTGGTTTTGGTGAAATTGGAAGCTTCTAAGTTAAGGAAATGAAGATGTTTGACCAAAGTCAACATCGGGGGTAAATGCGTCATTTTTGAAGTTTCATCGATTCTATTACATTAGAAATGTGATTTTTGACTTAGTCGGACTGTTGTTTCGGATCCCGAGGCGTTTAGGTGTGATTTGGGTCGTTTGATGAAAAACCACTAATTTGAGATTTGGAGTTGACCTCGGTCAACCGGGTCAAGACGACCTCTTTTGGGAATTCCAAATAAATTAGTAGGTTCGTAGCGTGTTTTATGACTGAAATGCATATTTGGGCTGTGTCGAAAAGGTTCCTTGTAACACCTCGCACCTTTAAATTAAGCTAAGTTCATGATTCAGGACTTAGAAAACAAGACGGAAGTGACGGGATTAAAAATTTCCCTTAGATCAGTTAAAGGACGGCTTACGTCAAATTGTACGGGCTGTACTTTTAAGACATACCTCACATTGGAAAATTTGAAGTCACAGGAAATTGACATTCTAGGTATGGGCAAGTTTTTACGGGCCGTACTTTTAAGACGAACATTTTATACAGACCGTACTTCAAAGTACGAGCCGTACTTTTCAAGTCGTACCTTACTACTGAAAAATCTTAGTTTCTGGAATGTGGCACATGAGGTGCGGCCACAATGTACGGGACATACTTTATTGTACGGGCTGCACCTCTAGCCCGTACTTCTCGCTGCTTCAGCAAAAGTATAAATACGAAACTTGAGTTCTTTTTCTTATTTTTCATTCTCTCCAAGCCCTAGAGCGGAGTCTTCTTCTCCCACCATCAAGATACAACAAGGTAGGCCTATGCTAAGCGTCCCAAGTGAATTCTAACATATATCCATGATTACTAAATAGGAATTCATTGTTCCTAACCTAGGGTTTTCAAGAAAACCCATCACAATGATTCAAGACTAATGGTTTTGGACTTCTGCTTAAAGTTCAGACTTTTATACAAGTTTTGGAGTGAGAAAGGTATGTAGGGTTTCTATCTAAGTGTGGAAGCATCATTGTTCTTTCCCGCGCTACGTTCTTCCATGATTATACGAAATTTTACCAAAAATTAGGGTTCTAGATACATTCATGATAACACTAAGTACATGTACCATGATAGACTATGTTTGTATTATTAATTCGTTATTGGGTTCTTAATATTCCATTCTGATCACTGAGAATCTATTGGTAATCCATGAAAACCCATACTTTGCATTTCATGGGTTCTTAGATGCAAGATATGAACTATAATGCTTATTTTCTATTTTCATGCAAGTTATACTATATATTTATGTTTATACTATATTATACTCACGAACCATGTATACAAGCCATGTTTTTGAATCAAGTATATAAGCCATGTTTGTGAACTATGTTACAAGTCATGATTAAAACCATAGGCTGTTAAGCAAAATATAACCATGTCCATGTCCATGTCCATGTTTTTGGGAGTAGCTTAAATGGACCGAAGGCTCAGATAACCTGAAACTACGTGTGCCAGCATTGGGTAAGGGTCGATCTGTCTAGATTAGGACGACACCTTTATACAGTTGAATTGGATCCATTTTCATGTCATGCTCATATCTCATACCCTGGCAAGGTATGGGATTGCTCTGCTGGTCGGGCTAAGTACTAAAAATGTTTTACTCATGTTACAGTATACCCATGCCAGATGATGCTCATGTTAATGTCCAGCTTACAATTTTCAATTTCAGATTTCTTCATCTATCCATGTTATTGAATTGGGCTGCCCATTCCCTGAGCACCCCACTTACAATTCTTTCTTTCAGTTTCAGTTACAGCTATTATTATTTCATGTGCCATTCTTTGTTATTTCATTCAGTTGCTTTATATACCAATGCAATTCAAATATACTGATGTCCCCTTTTATTGCCTGGGGGCTTGCATTTCACGATGCAAATTTACAGGACGACGGATCAACTCGTTAGGTCTTTGCTTGTATCCGCTATTGGTGAGCCCCATTCTATTCGAGGTGTTATCTTTATTTTACTTTCATGTTAGTTATGCAGTTAAGGTATGCCGGGGGCCTTTTCCTGGTAAACAGTATAGCCGTCAGACTTATGTCAGAGGTTTCATAGACTAGTCAGTTATGTCATATCAAATATTCAGTTGGGTCAGCCTTGTTGGCTACACCCCTATATTTTATTTCTGCATCCATGATGTAATATATTTTCAGGCTTATGACTATTGATTTTCATGTTTTTTACAAACTATGCATATTCAATTTATATTTCGCATCAGTATATGTCCCATGTTGACTCAATAAGCCATGTGGTTCACTTAGTGACATACAGGAAGGAACCGAGTGCCATGTTACGTTCAAGCCATGGTTCGAGGCGTGACAAAGCTTGGTATCAGAGCCCTAGGTTCAAGTGTCCTAGGGAATCTATGAAGCCGTGTCTAGTAGAGTCCTACTTATGGGTGTGAAGCACGCCACACTTATAATTGGAAGGCTATAGGGCATTTAGGGAAAGTTAACATTCTTTCTACTCTAGATCGTGCCATAGAGCTATGCCGTAGAAAATTATTTGAACTTCTATCGTTTCTACCGAATACGCCTTATTTTTAAAGGAAGAAGGAGATGTATAGCTAATCATTATCTACGTGTTCCTTTTAGATGGAGTTGTCAGGAATGGAGCAATTTGCTCATGAGCTTGTGGGGAGAATGGACTGAACCCTTAGTGTATTTGAGGTCTTGTTTCTAGGGGATGTGCTGTTATTCCCCTTCCCGGTAATGAAACTATGAATCCGACACCTAATAGAGTTGCTCGTACAACAAAAGGACAGAAGAGAATCGCTTTTACCAGCGTACCGAATTTCCCCTCCTGTGGGAAACACCACTTAGGCGAATGATACATGAGACTCAAAATATGCTACCGTTGTGGTAACAGGGGTCACAAGAGGACCCAATGCCCCAAGCTAGGTCTTGGGGAGCATCGCTCAGCTCCTTATCAAAAGGACGTCCGTGAATGCTTTGTTTGTAGAAGAAATGGGACATCTGCAAAGGGAATGCCCCCAATTTCATAATCGTATGGGTTTAGAGTTTCAGCGGCATCCTCTTTGCAGCAAGTATAGCAAAAGACATGCAGGAGAGTGTCGTATAAGTATGGATATGTTTATAAGTATGGTCTCCCAGGCCATATGCAGAGAGGTTGCCCTTCGGCCAGGCATGGCAGTACCAACAGTGGTGGTGATGAAGTTCAGCCCACCGGACCAGTCGTAGCAGCACCAACAACACCTTTCCCAGCCCGTGGCACTCAGGCACCAGCAGGCCGAGGCATATGTAGGAGTGAAGTGTCAGGATCAGACGTGGTTCAGACCTTTTATCATGTATGGCAGGTCGTTAGGATTCAGAGGCACTGCCAAACGTTGTCGTAGGTATGCCGACAGTTTTCCCTTCTTGATATGCATAAGCTGGTATTGCCTCTTGAATAACTATGTTTAGTGGATATCTCGTGATTGAAAATTCAGAGTAGAGTATTTGAATCTTTCCCTTCAAGGATGTTGACATACTTCAGTGTGACTATGTATATGGCTAAAAGAAGTCAGTGTTTGACTAGAAGATTTAATTCGATGACGTTGAGTCTCTTGATATAGTCCTAACTTGTTTGAGTGTTTTTGGAAGCATTAGAAGGTGTGATGTCAGTGAATTTCCTTAAGAGGATTATATTGATGGATAATAGAGGAGGTAGGGAAGGCAATGAAAAAATAAGTCTCATGGCGATAGTCATAGAGCCAGAATGAGAAGAATGATTAGATAGCGACTTATTGCTAGACTTAAGGGATCCACAGGCTTAAAACGTCAGCTTTTGAACTAAGGGGGAGATGGTATGACAAAGTACCAAGGTATACATGTGTTCCATATATCGATAAGTGTCGAGAAAGAAAAGTTCGAATTGATGTTACGTTTCCAATTCTAGAGTAATTTACGTACTAAGTGGTACTTATGCCCAGACGTACTCTAATCATACGTTAAGTACCATATCATGCCCATGTTAGTGCTTTACACTCCATGTTTATGATACAAGAATGAAAACTCCATAAAGATAGTGATTTATGCAAAAGAAGTGTTCTTTCATGTTTTGCACATCAGGTTGTGCTCATATCTAAAGTAAAAACCGTATTCATGTCACACGTATCTATCGTGCTTTTATACCCATGTCCATGTTCCATCTTCTAAGTACCTAAGCCCTGTTCACGTCCAGAGCGACTTTATACTCATGTCATAGTTGTTTGATACACGAAGTATTTATGTCTCTAATCCTTTCCTTTATGAGTCTTATTTTATAATGAGGGTGTCGACTCATAGTGACAAGAGTAAGCTATGTTGAACCATGTCCCATTCTGTAAGTATATCTAAGTTCCAAAGGTGATACCTTATCCGTGCCCTATGTCTCTGAGTAACCAAGAGTGAAGCCTACATATTGTACTCCATGCAAGTCACACTTATGCCTTATTCTTACTTCATTACTCATGAACTCATGTCCAACCGCCAAGGTAAGCACCTTCGAAGTACTCATGTAAATGCCATGTTGCTCATGTCCCTATGCCCCATGTCATGCTATTCACTTATTCACTTTTTATGCCATAGTAATCACATTTCCATGTACGTATGTTCTGTTTTACGTACATCATGTTCAATGTACCCGTGTCATGTTTGTGTCCTAAAACGAAGTGTCTCATATGATTCATATGAATGCTTCTTTTTTTCCCAATCCTTTATGATCCACTCACGATAATAAGCAAGGTAAGCCGAGATATTCATAACTATATTTTAGAACGAACAAGGTAAGGTTCGAAGTAAGGTATATTCCACTCAGATTCGACGTATTCATGTCATGTCTATGCTAGAGCATTGTGCTATGATAACATTCTTGTTCTATGACTCATGTCAGTCTCATTCGCATCGAGTTGCGCTTAGATTTAGAGCCTAAGTTGTACTCCTATCTCATATGTCCATCGTGGTGATACATAAACATTTATGATCAAGTCTCTAAGTGTTCAGATCCCATCTCTGCTCAGCATACAGATCTCCTGTAATAAATCCATGTTTCTAGCATTCAGATTTCATGTTATGATATCCATGTATTCACATATTCAAGTCTCATGTCAGTTCAACACCCATATATCCACGTCGGCCAGTATTCATGTATTCAAGTTCCATGTCATGCCCCTCATCTCCATGTAATCGTGTCCTGTCTATGCTCGTGTTTCAGTACTCAGTCATTCGCGCCTTCGAATTCTTTCTCAAGTCCCGTGTATGGTATTTATGTATTCATTTACTTCAATATCTATGTGTTCATTTCAGATCGGGATTCATGAAAGTTATTATTTATGTATTCATACCATTTAAGTGTTCATGTTAGTCACGTTCATATTTCAGTTACCCTGTTATGTCATGTCATGCATATTATGATGCCCTTTGAGGCTTGCGCCATGCTCTGGTTAGCTAGTAGGTGTTAAGTTGTTGGAACCAGATTTTGAGTTGTTGGAACACCAGATTTAGAGCCCGTTTGGATTGGCTTACAGCTTAAAGCTGTTTGCAGCTTATAAGCTGAAAAAAATAAGTTGGGGTAGTCCAACTTATTTTTTTTGGCTTATAAGCTGTTTTCAGCTTATAAGCTGCTTTAGATAAACTAAGTCAAATGGGTCCAATTATTTTTTTGAGCTTATTTTAAGCATAAAATAACTTTAAGCTGGCCAGCCAAACACTCAAAAAAGCTGAAAACAGCTTATAAGTCAACTTATAAGCCAATCCAAACGGGCTCTTAGTTTATCTGGCTATGGGAAATTCAAGTCGATCCAATAGCCTTTGAGGATGGCTCAGAGTCGCTAAAACACCTACTCGGATGTGCGGCGTAGAGACTTGGAGTTTCAAGTTGATGATTGAGTGTTCTTAAAGGTTTCACCTATGAAAGGTGTGAAGAGATTTGGCAAGAAAGGGAAAATTAGTCCCAGATATATCGGACCTTATAGAATCCTGCAAAGGGTTGGTCAAGTAGCTTATGTTGAGGAAGTGTGTGTGAGACCCGTCATTGGTTATTCCTGCCGATACTATAACGGTTAAGGATGGTTTGAAGAGATCCCTGTGGCTATTCTTGATCGCCAAGTTCGCAAGTTGAAAAATAAAGAAGTAGCCTCAGTAAAGGTGTTATGAAGGAGTCAGAAAGTCGAATAGGCTACATGGGATGCCGAAAAAAGACATGAAATCCAGATATTTGTATTTGTTAGAGGAACAAGCAGAAAGTGTTCAAATTAAATCCCATGTCCATTTCATGTCCCTTACGTATTCATGTCTCATATTTTAGTGTTCAAGTTTTCACGAAACCATGTCATGTCAGTTCAGTCCCATGTTCCATGTCATGTTACCTTCACGTTCATGTACTCAAGCCATGTCCAGTCTCAATCTTAACCATGACCCATCATTCGAGGATGAATGATCCCAAGGGGGAGATATTGTAACACCGCGTATCATTAAACTAAGCTATGTTTATAATTCAGGACTTAGAAACCAAGACTGAAGTGTTGTGATTAACTATTTCCCTTAGATCGGGAAAAGGATGGCTTATGTCAAATTGTACGGGCCGTACTTTTAAGATGTACCTCACATGGGAAAAGTTGAAGTCACTAGAAATTGACATTCCAGTTACGAGCAAGTTTTTTCAGGTCGTACTTCTAAGTACGGACCGTACTTCTAAGTACGGACCGTACTTTTAAGATGTACGTTTTATACGGTTTCAAGTTGCACCTCACTAATGAAAAATCTAGTTTCTGGAATGTGGCACATGAGGTTCAGCCACAATGTATGGGGTGTACTTTATTGTACGGGCCTTACCTCTAGCCCATACTTCTCCCTGCTTCAGCAAAAGTGTAAATACGAGACTTGAGTTCTTTTTCTTATTTTTCATTCTCTCCAAGCCCTAGAACGAAGTATTCTTCTCCCACCATCAAGATACATCAAGGTAGGCCTATTCTAAGCATCCCAAATGAATTCTAAAATATATCCATGATTACTAAATAGGAATTCATTGTTCCTAACCTAGGGTTTTCAAGAAAACCCATCACAAGGATTCAAGACTAAGGCTTTTGGACTTCTTCTTAAAGTTCAGACCTTTATACAAGTTTTGGAGCTAATAAGGTATGTGGGGTTTCTATCTACGTGTGGAAACATCATTTTTCTTCCCATGCCATGTTCCTCCATGGTTATACAAAAGTTCATCAAAAAACTAGGGTTCTAGACACATTCATGATAACCCAAGTACATGCACCATGATATACCATGTTTGTATTATTAATTTGTTATTGTATTCTTAATATTCCATTCTGATTATTGAGAATCTGTTCGTAATCCATGAAAACCCATACTTTGCATTCCATGGCTTCGTAGATGCAAGACATGAACTATAATGCTTATTTTCATGAAAGTCTATATGATATCCATGTTTTCATGCAAGTTATACTATATACTTATGTTTATACTATATTGTACTCACGAACCACGTATACAAGCCATGTTTATGAATCAAGTATATAAGCCATGTTTATGAACCATGTTACAAGTCATATCATGAAAATCATGAGTTGTTAAGCCAGCTATAACCATGTTCATGTCCATGTTTTTGGGAGTAGCTTAAATGTACTGAGAAGGCTCAGATAGCCTCAAACTACGTGTGCCAACATAGGGTAAGGGTCGATCCGCCCAGATTCAGACGACACCTTCAGACAGTTGAATTGGATCCATTTTCATGTCATGCTTATGTCTCATACCCTGGCAAGGTATGGGATTGCTCTGCTGGTCAGGCAAGGTACCAAACTCCGCGCTTTGTGCGGTGATTCCATGTTGTCGATTATACTAAGGCCCTCAAACAGTAGACCCATGCCAGATGATGCTCATGTTCATGTGTTGACACCTAATTTTTACCACATAAGACGCGTATTTTAGTCTTCATATTTCCCGAGTCAAAGACGGAGTAAGGATACACCATTTAAAGGTTAAAATTTCAAAATCCCGAGAAAATGGCAAAACAACGGTTAATAATTATTTCTTGAAGAAAAAACCTGACAACTACGAGAAATACGAGTTATTTACTTTCATTCCGCTCCGTCTAATTGGGAAAAATTGTTAATTAAAATGACGTATAAATTACCGCTCATTTTTTACAGCATTTTTTCATATTTCAAATATTGCTCAGAACTATGTAAATATTGGGCTCGTTTTAAAACTTGCATTTTAACTTTACTTGTTTTAATTTTTATTTAGCCTAAATAATTTTTATATTTAGCAATATATGCATTTATAGTATATGGTTTTTATTTTAATTAAATAGGGAGGGGCTTCTTTTGATATTTTAATAAAATGGAGGGGGAATTTCTTTTTAAAAAAAGGGGAGCGGAAGTTTGTTAAAACAAACTTCCCCCCCCCCCCCCCCCCAATTTATTTTTCATCCACCCGACCCCTCTACCTCTCAGGTGAGGCAATATGGCGATGGTAGGGTTTTGCCGCCTCTGGTGGTGTTTCATGGCGAATTTCATGTCATTTTGACCCAAATGGAGAGGGCTTTTATGTCCTTTCACGTGTTCTTATGATTACCAGGTTTAATTTCATTTAATTTTAGTTATTTACATTATTTTAAGCCATGTTCGCATGGATGTTGCTCGGGTTTTCCACGCGTGGTGGTTGCCATTGTCAGGACCTCGAGTCCTTACCCATCTTGTGCACCACACGCACCTATGTGGGAAACCTACGGTAATTTCCACGAACTTTCATCATTGGGTACGAATTTTGGGGATTTTATCCCATGGGTACAATTCTGGTACAATTGCACCGTTGGAATTCTACCATAAGTCAATTTTTGCTAGCAAGTGTACTATTCCATGTATTTATCTGATTTATGTGGATTTTATTGATTTTAGGGTACAAGTTTGTTAGATTTTGTTTGTCTTATCTGTTTCATCTTTAAAATTCTGATAAGGTACAATTTGGGGAATTTTTTTCGGGGGGGGGGGGGGGGGGGGGGAATGAGAGGACAGGTTTCCTTCATTCTCATCCTAAGGTTTCCTATGCGAAGAGGCTATAAATAGTGAGTTGAGAAACAAGAAAATAGTCCAGATTTGACTCCCTAAAAAAACTATGTTCCATCTACACTAACTAACTATATATATATATATAGATAGATAGATAGATAGAGAGAGAGAGAGAGAGAGAGAGAGAGAGAGAGAGAGAGAAGAATATAAAAATATAAGAAGCAAAGGTGATTTTAAGGATTTGAGAAGGGTTTTTTGCTTGGAGTGTTGAATCAATCTGATAGCAACCAAGGAAGCTTAATTTTCGTTGAAGACTAAAAAATATCAAGATGCTTTAATGGGCTTCATTTGGTAATGACATGTCATGTAATGGAGGAATAGCTCCAGCCCAAAGGAGATCTTTAGGGCTTTATACTAATTGGAGGCCCCAATTGAAAACCAAGATGAGTTGCATTATGGCCCAAAACATGCCCAAAGAAGGAACAAGTTCAGCAGCCCATACTTGTGTTTCTAGAAGATCATTTAATGCTACGTTGACTACATTTAATGTTTTTATTGAACAAAGTGTTGGTGGTCATCTATGCACATTGGAACAAATGTTTGGTGGTCTTCTATGCACATTGGAACAAATGTTGGTGGTCTTCTATGCACTTTGGAACAAAGAATTGGTGGTCTTCTATGCAGCTTGGAAATTGCACCTTAATTAATTTGGTTTGACCAACTTTAATGTCTAGAATGTTCTTTATTTTATTTAGGGTGGCAGCCACTATTTCTCCAATATAAAGGGGTGTTTTCTTTTTCATTGTAACTAAGTTTGAATATTAATAATATTAGCCTTGTGCTTGTGGAGACCTTTGAGGTTCTCTTTTGGGTTATGCCCTTTTTGTTCTACTTTGAACCGCAACTCGGATTCTTCGATGGTAAGATTCGTTGTTTGAGTTCCCTCCCTCCATTTCTTCTTCTTCTTAATTGATTCACTATTAAACAACGTTTTAAGTATCAAATACTTGAACTTGTGAAATTCTTTCTCAAGAATCAATCCTTCCCCCTTTCTAATTTTCAATTCTAAAGTCTTCCGCTAACCGTGTTGTTATCAAGTGGTATCAGAGCTTTGGATGGTTGAGTATTCCTATACTCACCCGATCTATTGATTTGAATTCTAAATACCAAAAAAAAAAAAATCTGAAAACATACTGTAGCACGTGAACAGTAGCAAAAAAAAAAGTTAGAAAAAAAAAAACTGCTCAAGTGGACAGTGCCGTGAACAGTACTCTCTAAGTTTTCTTTACTTATTCTTGATTTCTTCAATCCTTTATCTTGTGATTTGTTGACTTTAAATTATTGGGAAACCCATTGTGGTTGTTATCTCTTGAAAATCCCATTAGTTTTAAAGATTCTTTGACTAAAACTCATCAAGGAACTCAAAAGTCACATTGAGGAGTGCAAGATCATTACAATACATTTGTATCCAAACTCATTGATATGTTCTAAATCGTTTCTTGAAAGTGTTTATTTCTTGCATTTGGTTTTCTTTATGTTCTCTTACTAGATACTTGAAGTATTTGTCCATACTTAGAGTTGTCTAGTAATTTTGTGTCTATTTCTTTGTTTCGTGCTAATTTGTTCCGTGTTTTTTTTCTCTCTCTATTTTCATTGTGTATTTCTTGTTTCCTGTCAGTTTAAGTTTTGTTGTCCTTTTCTTTGTTTGACATAAACTCCATTCTTGAACCAAGCTTTGGAACTTACTTTGAGGTGTTTGAGTTGCTGGTTTATTGAAGAACTTCGAGGAGCAGCCCTTGAGTGGTAAAAGGCGAGAGTGGTGAGATTCTTTGTGGGTAAAAAGCCTACTTGTGTGATACACGAGTGTTGAGAGTCACTACTTGAGTGATGTAAGGGTGTGATGCTTTTGGTGAGGTCCTTTTGCTTCTAACAATTTTTTGTTTGTAATTAAGCAATTTGCAGGTCTTTGGGAGGTTGTGGCTACATCCATGGATACCAAAAGAAAGGAAGAAGATAAAATATTAAAAGAAAGAGATGAAAATGACTTTTACTGGTTACGAAAACTCTATGAAGCAATGAAGAAAGTAAATGATGAGTGGGATGAAAGAAAGAAGAAACAACATAATTCCAAAAAAACATCTTCAAACTATCCTTCATCTAATGAGGGGGAGTTGAAGCACAAGGCGTATGAAAAGAAGGACCAAAGGGACACATCAAGTGCTTGTAGAAAATCAAAAATCAGAGTTGATGTTAGAAGTCCTCCAAAAGATAGTAGAGGAATTCTTGGCAAGTATGTGGGTGCTTATGATACTTCAAATAACATATTCTTCCAAGGAAAGCAAGGGAGTGTTTCTTCATCAGTTGGATCCTTTTTCAATTCAAACAAAAGTGAGGATGAGCGACAAAAGAAAGAGAGAAGTAAGGGTGAGAAACTTGACAACTCAAGAGAGGAAAAAGTAGAGGAAGTGATGAATGAAGAGAGTGAGTTGTCAAGAACTGGAAATGAGTGGACAGAATCGAGTGAAGTGCGTTTGGGAGGTAAAATAGAGGGTGAACAAAAGCACTTGAGAGATGATAGAAAAGAAGTGCTTAAAAGAAAAGAGTGCATAAGTGTGAAAGGATCTTGTTCAAGCTCTAACCTTTTAACTCATTCTTTTTCTATTATTTGTGCTCCAAATGTGCAGGTTGTTGAAGAAGAACCCATTGAAGTGTTGGAACAACAATTGAAGGAAGAATCTAGCTTCAAATGGGATTTGAAAGTAGCAAAGGCTGATGATTTGTGGAAACAATTGCAAGTAGAAGACAAAGTTGAGCTTGATGATCTCATGTGGTATGACCTTATCGATGATCTATTTGTAGATGCAAACAAAATTGAACTTGTACCACAATTTGTTGAATCAAGGGTTTTAGGTGAAGATATAACTCAAATTGAGAGTGAACATAACTTTTTTTGTTGTTCTTCTCACGTGAGCAGTCTGCCACAATGTGGTGAAAGTGGGAAACGAGATAAGTTGAGTGAACAAATCCAAGAGAATTTGAGAAAGGATGAATCTTGTTCATATGCTAATAAACTAACTCTTTCTTGTTTTAGTCTTTTATCTCCTTTCATGCAGAACATTGAGCATGAACTTTGTGTAAAGGATGATGACAGCTCACTTGAAGAAGACAATCTCATGGGTCAAGGTTTTAAAGTGTGGGATAACCCATTGTGGGATGATACTAAACATGAGTTTACTGTACATTTTTGTCCACTTTGGGATTCCAATGAAGGAAGCAAAGGTGATGAAGTTTCCAATGAAGACATTGAGACACATGAAGCTTTTGGTGCCGTAGATATTGAGAAAGTTGAGCTAGGTGCAGAATGTAGTAGCTCAAGTGTGGAAAAGGACAAGTGCTCACATGTTTTCAACTTCACAATATCTTTATCTTGTTTTCTAGATCCTTATTTGCAGGTTCATTCCAAGCCACTTCACAAGAAAATAACTTTTGATCCATATCATGACCATGGTATATTGAATGGTGAGGTTAAGTTGTTTAGAAAGAGCAAATATGGTATGTTTTCTTGGTATTCATATGCTTTTGGTCTGGCTAATGATCCTCTACTGTTTAAAGAGCTAATGAATTGTGTTTTTAGTTCTTGTGTTGGAAATTACATTGTTCTATTAGATGATGTAATGCTTGGATATTTAAAAGGGGTGTTTGTGCATAAAAGAACTAAGTGGGTTAAGTGGTTGCATGGTCACTACCTTGTGTTGTTTTTACCAAATGCTTGTTTTGTTTCCTTTGTTTGCTCCCTACGTATTGTGATTATCATGTTGGTTGCAGGTCAATGTCAAGATCCGCGGACGAATCTTCTTTAAGAGGGGGAGAATGATAGCAACCAAGGAAGCTTAATTTTCGTTGAAGACTAAAAAATATCAAGATGCTTTAATGGGCTTCATTTGGTAATGACATGTCATGTAATGGAGGAATAGCTCCAGCCCAAAGGAGATCTTTAGGGCTTTATACTAATTGGAGGCCCCAATTGAAAACCAAGATGAGTTGCATTATGGCCCAAAACATGCCCAAAGAAGGAACAAGTTCAGCAGCCCATACTTGTGTTTCTAGAAGATCATTTAATGCTACGTTGACTACATTTAATGTTTTTATTGAACAAAGTGTTGGTGGTCATCTATGCACATTGGAACAAATGTTTGGTGGTCTTCTATGCACATTGGAACAAATGTTGGTGGTCTTCTATGCACTTTGGAACAAAGAATTGGTGGTCTTCTATGCAGCTTGGAAATTGCACCTTAATTAATTTGGTTTGACCAACTTTAATGTCTAGAATGTTCTTTATTTTATTTAGGGTGGCAGCCACTATTTCTCCAATATAAAGGGGTGTTTTCTTTTTCATTGTAACTAAGTTTGAATATTAATAATATTAGCCTTGTGCTTGTGGAGACCTTTGAGGTTCTCTTTTGGGTTATGCCCTTTTTGTTCTACTTTGAACCGCAACTCGGATTCTTCGATGGTAAGATTCGTTGTTTGAGTTCCCTCCCTCCATTTCTTCTTCTTCTTAATTGATTCACTATTAAACAACGTTTTAAGTATCAAATACTTGAACTTGTGAAATTCTTTCTCAAGAATCAATCCTTCCCCCTTTCTAATTTTCAATTCTAAAGTCTTCCGCTAACCGTGTTGTTATCACAATCCCCTTTTGATCTTTAGGTTTCCCAAACAAAAGGTAAATTCTTATTTCAATCCTTTTTTTCATTTCAAGTTATGATTATCTATTGTTTGAGATGTTTGTTAGTAAGAAAAAATGATTGTATATCAGTTGATTCTATTTTAAGTGATTAAGTGAGCATTCTGTTTCCTTTGTTGTTATTTGAAATTGAAAAAATGAATTATGAAGTCTAACTTAGACAATATTAAGTAATTTTGAGTTGGTTAAGTTAATAAAAATGAAGAAAAGATAGTTTAGGTTAGGATTCTTGACACTAAGTTAAGTAAAGTTGATATTTTTTGGTCTAAGTTAGTTACTTTTAATGTTTCTTGTTAAGTAACATTAATTGATTGAAAATCTGTCCTAATTTGGGATGCCCTATATTTCATGTAAGGAGGAAAAAGGTATATTACAATGACCTTATCAAGAAGGTGAAAAACAAGCTGCAAAATTGGAAAGGAAAATTGCTCTCTTTTGGTGGAAAAGAAGTTCTTATCAATAGTGTGCTTCAAAGTATCCCCATATACATGCTTTCAGCTGTTGTTCCCACAAAATATACAATTAATGAGCTTCATAAAATCTTTGCAAGGTTTTATTGGAGTACTAAAAAAGAGGGTAAAAGCAGGCATTGGTCCTCTTGGGACAAGGTTTGTTTAGCAAAAGAAGAAGGAGGACTAGGATTCAGATCTCTAGATGATGTGCCTAAGGCCCTTTTTGCCAAATTATGGTGGAGATTTAGAACATCAAATACATTGTGGTCAGCTTTCATGTGGAATAAATATTGCAAGAAGATGAAACCTACAGAAGTACAGTGGAAAGGTGGATCACAAGTATGGAAAAGAATGTTAGAAGCAAGGGGTCAGGTGGATCAACAGATAGGGTGGGAACCTAGAAATGGAGCATGTGATGTATGGGAAGATAGTTGGACTAAACTTGGTTCAATCAAACAGGAAATGCCTCCAGAATTTCAAATTGACATGAACATTGAAGAGGTATCATACTTCATGAATGCAGAAGGCTGGGATGCACAAAAATTGCATAACAGCTGCCTATTAATGTTTGTGATCATATCCTACAAGAGTTGAGTATAGTGGAGCATTCAGAGGAGAAAGATAAAACCTGGTGGATGGCTAGTACTACAGGAAATTTCACTGTAGGGAGTGCTTGGAATTTGCTCAAGAAAAAGGCTCAAACATCATCTCACTTTTCAAAATTGTGGTTCAAAGGTGTTCCATTCAAAATATCATTCTTTCTTTGGAGATTGTGGAAGTTCAAAATACCAGTGGATGATGTACTAAAGAGAATGAATATTAGTATTGTATCTAGATGTAGATTCTGTCTGAACCCTCATCAGGAGGAGACAGTTCAACATCTATTCTTAACAGGTGAATTTGCAACAGAAATATAGCAATATTATAATGCTGCTGTGGGGATAATTGTTCCAAGGATTCAGATTCATCAGACAATTTTGCAATGGTGGTAGATGCAAGGTCCTACAAAACTCAAGTCAGTTATGCAGGCTGCACCAACATTCATATGCTGGCAATTATGAAAGAGAAGAAATACTATCATGCATGGGGGTAAGATAAATAAAATAAAGGTGATAAATGGGATCAACTACAATCTAAAACAACTGGTGAAGAAATTATATCCTTGGCTGAGAAATTTTCCATATGATTGGCCTCACATGGTGAAATATTTAGAGGATTACAGGCCTAGAGTAGGACATAAGATGGTGCAATGGAAATATCCTGATGCTGGCTGGTTCAAGTGCAATACAGATGGGGCCTCCAAGGGTAATCCAGGTTTGATTTCATCTGCTTTCTACATTAGAGATGATGTTGGAAACCTGATATATACTGGGGCAAGAAGAATAGCTGATACAACAAATATTACAGCAGAATCTGTGGCTATATTGTATGGAATTGAATACTGCATTAAAAATGATATGGTGCCTGTAATGATTGAATCAGATTCTCTGTCCATGATAAACATCATTCAAGGAATATGGGAGATTCCATGGAAGATCAGTATAGAAGTTAGTAAGATCAAGTTTTGGGGGAACAAGGGGCAAGTGCAGTTTGCTCATATCCTTAGGGAAGGCAATGCACTTGCAGATTTTTTAACTAACTTGGTTTTTTATTTTGCAGGTACAGTTCAATTTCATTCATTTGTTGAATTGCCAGCAGGTGCAAAGAAGATTCTCAATAGTGATAAGATGATGATGCCTAACTTCAGAAGCATGATTTACAGAAATAGAGAACCAGACTGAAACTCTCATATAAATCTGATTTCTGTATACAAGCCAACAAGTGATGACACATGATTTAGTTTCATAAGGAAGTAAATTTTCCTGATAACAGCTTGATCTGATTGTTGTAGTCCTGGTTGGATGACTAAGGTTATCCTTGTTAGTGTGTGGTATTAACAGAAATGTTCATCCTACTAACAGGATCTCTTTAGTTACCTAATCCAGTTACAAACATTCAACATGACCTCAGGAGTAAGATTGATCAAGGATATTGGACAGCAAAGGACAACAACTATGAGGAACTTCATACCACACCTCTTCTTGAAAGATTTTCAGTGAGATTAGATACCACAGCACCTGGTGAGAGCTTGAGGTGACTGATAATGGCATCAATCCAAAGAAGGAGTGTTCTTGTTTGCAGTTTCTTCATTGTTACACTTGGTTGTTCAAACAAGGCTTAGATTTTTTTGATTTCCTAGGATAGAGTAGTATAGTTTATTTTCAGTTTCTTTCACTTTGTTCTGTAAATATCTTTGATTTCTTTTTAATAAATATCCAACAGCATCAGGCTGATTAGTTTTGCTTAAAAAAAAGAACTTTGCTTGATGGTTTGAAAGTATGAGTTAGATTGGAGAACTGTTTGGGTGGTTTGAAAGGAAAATATGATTAAGTGAAAACATCTTTAAGTCCAAAAATGCCCCTTTTGAACCTGTTTTAGCCTCAAGTTTTAAAAAGACTCATTTCCTTCATTATTGAGTGAATGCCTACTTGTTTCAATAGCTGATTCATTTTAGAACTATGGGACTGTTTCTATGAATGTTAAGACTGTTTAAGAAAGTAAGTTTTTTCCAAAAATAGGTCCTGGAGTCTTGTTTGTAAATCTAATTGCAATTTATAAAAAATTTAAATGGCTTGTATGAGTTGAGTGTGAAAACAGGACTTGTAAGGCATTCTTGACTTTGAAACTGCTAAACTTGATTGAAGGTCTTATAACTTGATTTGTGTTCTTGTTAGCTTCTTGTTTTGTCGGAAAAAATGATTTTAAAGAAGTAAGAGTTGTACCTGAGATGTAGTTTGAGGATTTAAAGTTTAACACTGTCTAAGTATGAATTATGGTTTAAAAGGAAGTTTGGATATCTTGTTAGCTCTTAATTTTGACTAAATAAGTAACAGAAAAGGTTGTAAGTTTAGTCTTGTGTATGGATTGTAGAGTTGTTGAAATTCTAGAACTTGACTAAGTGAAGCTAAGCTAAAGTTTTGGAATCTATTTTTGCTAAGCTATGGTCTTATAATCTTGTGCAGTTCTCTAGTGGTTCTTGTCTTGAAACTTTGGAAGTTTTAAAATGAAGTAGGCTAGAAATACCCTTGTTTTAATATGTTATAAGAAGTTGGAAATTGATTTGTGTTTTTCAAGAAGTGAGTGTGAGAGGTTCGAACCAGTTTTGAAGTTGGATGTAGTTCCTAAATCTATAGAAGTTGTTTTCCTTTCTTTGTAAGTCATAATTTGTGCAAAACTGTTTGCTTTATGACTTGAGTTCTCAAAAATCAATTTGGCTTGATCACAGATTCTAAAGCACTCAGTTTTAGGAATTTTAACCAGTTAAAAGCTTGGGAATTGAGTAGAAATTGACTTAAAACCATGTGACACTCTCACTAGTTCAGTCTATCCTCTTTTGTTCCAAAATAAGTCACAAAGTGTGCATTTTCCCTCTTGCTCTGTCTTGTTTTGACTGTGTTAATCACTATCTACCTTGATGATCTAGTATAGGTACCATATACCCTCTGTGAGTTCCTTCTAGCTCCTTTTGAACGTTGAATTTCTTATTTTATGACTGCCTTTGTTGTGTGACTTTTAATGTGAGAAATTTGACTTAAAATCTCTCCTAGACTAGACTATGTCCCTTATTAGCCTTATTTAGACACTGTTAGACCTATTGAGACCAATCTAGCTTGGAATACCTCTATTTGTGATAGCATTTGTAACATGTACATTGTTTAGACTAACCTCACTATTTTGGAAGAAAATAAACCTTTTAAATAATAGGAATCTTTCAGACTAAAGTCTTTTTAAAAAAGAAAAGGTGAAAACTTGTTTTGGCTTAAGACAAGTAAACCATAATTGACAATTGTGCTAACTTTAGCATTTTGTTCATTTTTCCAAATCTGAAAAGTTGAGTAATACTGTTTCCTATGTAAAACTGTTTTTGTGATTCTTGTTAAGACGTTAGGGTGCACATTGAACCTAGTACCAACTACTGATACTCAAAACTTGTGAATCTCGTCTCTACCTACCATTTGATTACAAATTCTTGTTGAACTCGTAGACCAAAAGCTGTAAAACTGGAAGATATGAAACTATCTATAGGCTGTGTGTTCCATGATTCATTTGAATGGTTATGTTGACCTTATACCTAAATAAACCCCTCTAATAATGTAAAGCTTAGTCTATAAAGCTGGTTATGACAAGTAAAGTCTTTGACATAGTATTTAGTGTTGATGGAAGTTCAAGGTAAAAATAGGATTTTGAAAAGGTTCCTCTCCTTCTGTTTACTTGAATCCCTTTTACCTGAAGCCATATGGCATTTCAGTTAGCTTTAGTGTGCATTACAATTTGATTTAGAGACCACAATTTGATTTATGGGAAAGAAAAATCTTGTATTAGTGCTTCATGTGAACTGTCCTCTCTTTTTCCAAAGCTGGACTAGATTACTTGTGTTATTTTCCCCTCTTGCTTCATCTTTCTTGACTACATTGTAACAGTTGGACTTTAAAATTGCTTGAAATATGATTGGAAAGGTGTTAAGTACAAAAATTGTGAATGTTTTTCTAAAATATGATTGTGTTAACTATAGAAGTTTAAAAGAAGGCCATGAATATCTTTGAAGAGCTGAACTGCATTTGCTTGTTTTTTTAACTTGGCTATTTTCTCTTTTCTTGACTGATGTATGATCCCTTGTTTGAACTTCAATAATATTGTTGAGATTCCTTTCTTTGAACCTTGTCTGAATTGGTACACTTAACTGGTTAGGGAATGAATATGAAGTTGTTAACCTCTTGTCTCTTTTGTTGATGGATATTGTTGTGTCTAGGCTTACATGTGAAACCACTGCCCATACTTACATGAGTCATATTGGAAACTATTTGAAATCTATGTAGATGTATTTGTCTTAAAATTGACCTCTAAAACTATGTGAGTAACTATCATTTGATCCTACTAGTTTAATAAGACAATTTAAAAATAAGTTGGGATTTGAAGCATCCCTTAAAAGTTCTTGAACACCTCACAGAATTTGGCATTGTTGAGTTTCTTATGGCTTGTCTTAACCTATGTTTTGAGACCCTACCTGTGCATTATCTTAAACCTGTCAACCTCTTTGTGTTTCTGGAAAAAATGCAAGTTGGTACCTTTACTTTGAGACTTGGTTTAAAACCTGTTGACTATTTAAATGAATTTCCAAAACTTGTTGAGTGTAATTTGAAGACCTTGAAAACTGAAAAGTGTATTTAGGCCAAATTGGTATTGTCACACTTTTGTTTGAATTTGCAATATGCTGGTTTTGGTTTATGTGGTGATTTATCTCTATGCTACCTTCTTACATTAACACCTCTTCAAAAAGTGTTGAACTTGGCTCATGTGTTACTTTTTTGCCTGAAATTGCTTGTTATTCCCTCTTGAACTTGTTGAGTTACTCTGTGACATTCTTGCTTTTGAACTTGTTGATAACTGGCCTTGTAGCTGTGCATTATGAGGAACTTTTTGATTATTTGTTTAGTCTTAATTAGTAGCTAAATACTTAAGTTGGGAACTGTGGCTGTTGCTTGGTAGATTCGAAGTTTTCTGTGTGATTTAGTTGCGGTATTTGGGAGTTGATATCAACTGAGTATATAGTGTATATTGAGGTGTATAGTGGGTATTCCCTTCATGGGTTTTGCTCTCTATTTTAGTAGGTATATCAGTGGTATATCGTGTATATCACAGTCTGACACTTAGAAAATTTTAGAAGAAGATGTTTTGGGCCACAATTCTGGGCCTGCCCTTAGTATTGGTGACCTGATAATTGTTATAGTTAGCCACCGATGGGCTTTTGCATAAATTATCCGCTATTTTTTTAGTATAATAATTGTGGGCGTGGCCCAACAACGTTGTAATTCATTTTTTGGCTTTGTAATTTAATTACCATCCTCAGTTACTTTACTAATGTTATGTATACCTCTTTGTCGTGATTACCCCTATATGTTGGTGGTTCCATTGAGGCCCACTAACAATTCTAGATCGAGTCTACCTCTAGCATGGATGGCATAAGCATTGGAATGCATTATTGGAGTGGAAAATATTTGATTTGTGCATTTTTCTGTTGGGCTTGGTCTGCCCAACTCCCTATCCTATTTAGTTTTGTATTTCAATTCATTTTGGTGTATGATTTATTGGAACCTTTAAAATTATCACACATTTAGAGTCGCAAAAACCATTTTTAAAACTCTAAGGCTGATTTTGGAAAATTCTTGTGAGAAATGGCCTTTTTGGACTAATTATACTTGTATAAAATTGAGACATCTTTAAATTTGAAAATAATGACTTTTTGGGACAAAAGTTGACAAACTCAACTAATTTTCAAAACAAAAATGGCCATGGACCCGTGGACTATTGGACCGTTTGGACAAGATGTGGACTTGGACTATTTTGACTAACTTAGACTAAAAATGACTAAAACTCTAAATTATGGAATATGGTTAAAATATGGATAATAATAGTATGCCAAAAAATGCTTTTCTTACAAAACCTAACTTAACTAAAAATCTTTTTAAAACTCGGGTGAGCTTACGTAATGTTCTACTTAGGTTAACGCCTTCAGGTTTTAAATTAGGTGTTCTAGTCCGAAACCCAAAACGCCAATTTTGGGCAAAACTTTACCATTTTTATTTCTTGAAAGTGTTGTATTTTGCATAAATGACTGACCTTTTATTGCGGGAATCTAAAACAAAAGCAATTTTTATCATAAACAATTCATATTCACAAGGCATACTATTAGAACCCGTAGGTCAATCATATTTTACGGATCCTTAATACCGGGGTGCCTAACACCTTCCCCGGGGGATCACCAGAACCCTTACCCATACTTTGGTCTAGATTGGTTTCTTTTAAAATTTAACTGTTTTAAATGAACCCGTTCTAACTGGTTTTCCTAACTTACCTATAAGTTTGGTGGCGACTCTAAAATAATACCCATTTAGAGCCCAATCCACGTAGAAGTATATTTTTTCCTTTTTCCCGATACGATTAAGCCCGTACTTTCCCGGGACACTTTCTTTTTTAAATGAGGCAAGTGGAAATGCGAATCGGAAAAAATAGAACCGCTACAGATGGCGACTCCGCTGGGAATAATTTAAGGTTCTAACCATATGGGTTCCAATAACTTGTTTGTTTTGTGTGATATAAATTGTTTAATAACTTGTTTGTTTTGTGTGATATAAATTGTTTAAGTGATATAAACTGCTTATGTGTTTAAATTCCTGCAATATAATTTTCATTCATGCATGCATACTCCGGCACTCGTAGCAGTTATTTTACACTTTATTCCAAGGGTGACAACGCGGGATGAACTTGTCACGACCCAACCAGAGGGCCATGACGGGCACCCGGAGCTAACACACCGAGCACCTCTAAACATACATCCCATAAACATTTCTGGGTTGACCATAAAGATAGCGCATGGATATCATAATCTGTAAGGACATATATCACAACATAACGACACATCTCTATATAATCTTCAACAATTATGCCTATCATCACCAGCCGACAAGGCTACTAAAATGTTATACAACGATATGAACCGATAGGGTTATGAAACGTATAACTGTACATACATGTCTACGAGCTTCTACATAGAATACAAGTGACCATGTAGACCGATACTAATAGACTGCAGCTCCGAAGTAAGTGGACCGCTCCTGAGATTCCACTGATGAAGCTCCTATGGGTCAGATCCATCTACTTGTCTACCTACGGGCATGAACACAGCGTCCACAAGAAGGGACATCAGTACGAACAGTGTACTGAGTATGTAAGGCATGAATAACAACATAATAAGAAATATAGAACCTAACAGGAGATAAAGCTAACCTGTACATCTGATTGCCTCATAAGGAGAAAACTATCCATGCTTACCTTTCAAAAGAAAACATTTCCCATATACATATATAACATAATATTGCTGCGGAACGTGCAGCCCGATCCATAAATATGTTATATTGCTGCAAAATGTGCAGCCCGATCCATATATATATATATATATATATATATATATATATATAATATTGCTACGGAACGTGCCGCCTGATCCATATACATATATATTATATTGTTGCGGAACGTGCAGCCCGATCCATTTTCTCATATATCCCGCGTCCGGGCATCCCACGTCCGGGACGATATCATAGTATACCAACTGAGCAGGTGATTATGCATATATAACACCTCACCTTTCTCCATATCCCCTATATACAATATATATATATATATATATATATATATATATATATATCATATACATATATAAAATAAGTAGCATGCATGAGAGCCCAAATAAAAGCTACGACTCTATCGGAGTGACGTAAGGTCGGTAACCTCCAATTTATATTATGGAACAACATCATCACTCTATCTCACCTTGAAGGAACAATTATTATAAGGTGAGATCAACAACAATGAATAAAATTGAGAAAGTTATGAAATAAGCTCAATAATCTCATAATAGCATTAAAATCATAAGCTTTGGAATTTCTAGAATTAAAATCATCATCATCATGTTCATCATAGAAAGCATCTCATCTTTAGTATCATAAGAAGCTTTTAAGAATCATGAACTTCTAACTTTTGGAAGTAAGAAGTTATGGAAACATATATGGAATCATAACATAGGAATCATGCCTTTTGAAAGAAAGGGACTAGCCTTCACATACCTTTTTGGTCGCCTTAACTTTAACTACGTAACGCTTGTCCTCCCAAGCTCGTAATCTACATTCAAGAGAATTCATGCTATTGTTAGGCTTATCGTCATATGCTTATCTTATGTCTCCAAATTAAACCCCTTTAGAATCTGCCGAAATTCAGGCAGCATCTCCCCTATATCTTCTACTCCCTCCAATCTTCAAAACAACTCCCATAACATAATAAAACATCAAAAATTCCATAATCAAAAGATTACATTCAAACTATACTCAATTCAATCCCAAAACTTCTTTTAATAATCAATCCATAACAACAACTTCATACAACCCCTTATATACTCGTATACGACAATTCCTTAACATCATTATTATCCCTTATAAAAAGATTATGCTTAAAATATACTAATAATTATAACTTAAGTTAATTCACAACTCAAAATATCATCAATTGCATATTTGAACTTTTCCTCCAATTTCCTTCTCCTCAAATCTTAACCTAATTACCAAACAAACTCATAAACATGAAACTATTATGAAATCTTACCTCACAATTCAAGAACACTTCAATTCCATGGTTTATCCACCTTAAAAATACTCACCCCAACATCTTCAAGAAGGGGAGACAAGTGTAGACCTCCCTTGGAAACCCTTAACCACTTTAATCTTCACTTTGATCCTTGGTTTGGGCTTAGAAATACGTTGGAATATATTTAGAGAAGTTTCTAGGACTTCCTAGGACTTGAGGCTATGTTAAAAATGAAATAAAAATGATCCAAAATTGTCATATAGACTTGTAGGAATATATGTGCATGTCGTAGAAGTTGGAAGAAGGTTCTAGAGGATTTGGGATAAGTTTAGAGAAGTTTGGAGATTGGATGAATGTTGTGGGAGATTCTAGAGAGGTAAGAGATGGTGAGAAATTCATGAAAATGATGAGTTAGATGACTTAAGGGGTATATCTATAATAGTCCAATTCAGTTTTGGGCTAATGGGCCGAAATTGTTGGGCCTTTTTAAGTGGTTTCTAGAATTTCCACGTAGGTTCGCGGGCTTCTGGCAGTCTGTTTTAAAATGCCCATAACTCCCTACTCCGATGCCTTATCAACAAACGGTTTGTTGCGTTGGAAACTAGACTCGAATAAATTCATTTTAGGCTCTTGAAACGCCTCAAAACTCCTGATATACCCAGAGATATAGCCCTCCGTAGCTGACCCAAAATTCTGTCAACTTTTTTCCAAATTTTCGACAAACTTATTTTCTTCGATTTTCTTGATCCTGGAATCTTCTGAAACTCTCCATACATGATATTTATCATTAATCATACTTGATAATGGTCATAACCTTTGGTTCCAAGGTTGTCCTTCCCGGTTACGACTTACGAGATCGTAATTCATCCTTTACTTCATTGTTACGTACTTCCCATGGCTTGTACCTTTCAAAACTTCATGGGATGTCTCTGATACTCCATTAATACTGTGAAATACGTGGCGTGCTCATGCTCTGAAAGTGCGAGGGGTAACAGAGCTGCGGTCATACCTTCACTAAAAAACCCTATTGCTATTTTTCTTTAGCGATTTTCTGAAGGTCGAGTAGGCATGCGATCGTCCCACAGCCTTGGGGAACCCACCCCCAGCTTGTCTGCTTGGGTAACCTGTGTCATTTTCTTGAAAAACCACTCTAGAATAACTACTGTAGAGCAGAGCCAAATCCTTACTGATATAGCGCATACTGACCACAGACCGGTTTGGGTATCTCAGACCTACTTAAATCAGACAGGATAGATACCTTACTGTGTTCAGATTGTGTAAAAGCCCGAAGGCACTGCATCCCACGACTTGCTATTTGGAAGCATCATTGTGCCTTATGTGAAATAAATTATTGTTCCTGGGGGCGGGGAACTAATAGTATTCTGTCTTGCAGATGTCTCCTAATTTGAAGTTTGATATGACTGTGGGTCTACCACCGAGTTTAGTAATGTGGTGGGAAGGTTTGAATAATGATCAGAAGAAAGAGATAAAGGGTTACAAAGGGCATCTACCTTCGTTGATGAGTATGACTGGGGATTCGGGTTTTCTAGAGATTATTATTGGTTATTGGGATAGTGACAGAATGTTGTTCAGATTTGGAGAAATAGAGATGACTCCCACCTTAGAAGAAATTAGAGATGTCTTGGAAAGCGCGGGAAGCGCAAACAGGTCCAAAAAGAAGTTAGCTCAAAATATCCTCATCCCTCAAAAACCTACCCCACAAGAAATCAAAGACATATTTGTTGTTAACAAAGCTGACTGGGCACAGGGGCCCACAATATCGTTTAGGGAGCTGTATGGGAGGTATTCATCCAAACAGGGGTATGAAAACCATATCCTTGAGTTTTCTTCGTTCCAAACCTGGGAAGCCAACCAAACACTAGCCTTCATTACTTGCCTGCTAGGAACTATGGTATTTCCACTAAATTCTTCCCTAGCCATAGACACCAGGGTTGTCTTTGTTGCCCATTCTGTCCTTAGAGGCGTTACAACAAACGGGCATACCAAGTACTTTGATATCATCCCTATCATTTTGTCAGACATATATCGAGTTTTAGGGAAGTGTCGCAACCGCTATTATTACTTCCAGGGTTGCAATCTCCTGGTTCAATGGTGGATACTTAAGCATTTAGATAAGAATGGTTCAACCTCCCGCCGAGATTCAGCCCAGAGGGAAGATGATATGAGCATTGCGACCGTATCTTGTAGGGTTCAAGACAAAAAGGGATGAGCTCACATCTTTTCCAGGATAAGAGAAGAACACATTAGGTGGAGACTGCCTGACTTCCATTCCAAGTCTATTTGTGTTAAGAGTCGTAGACATCCATACCTACCACTTATGGGCATTAGGGGAATCAGACCCTACGCACCTTTTAGGGTACTTAGACAGTTCGGTATGAGACAGGTCATCCCCAATGTGGGAGATATGGGAGAGTTTGTGCAAGACTACGAAGAAGGTCATATCGATGGTATACAAGATGCTAGGAAAGATTGGCAGAATGTGATAAAAGAAGACAAGTTGGACGAGGATCCAAATAATCCAGGTCATGACGAAAATTACTATGAGTGGCTTGGGGATGAGTTAGCAGATACTGCCACTCCAGGTCCAAACCTTTACAAATTTCCCGTGGACAGGGAATCCACGAAGGCAATTCAGGTTTAGAAGAATAAAGCAACAAGAAGAAGAAAGGGCAGCGAATCACCAAGCAAACACAGAATATGATCAAAATATGATTAAGAGTTTGACAGACGAGGCGGATGCCTCGTTGACAAGTTTAGAATGGCTTGACACTTTTGTTAGGGGAGCCATAGATATAGGGATGTCATTGACAGATATTCAGAGGGGTCAGTGGATCGGGAGAGCATTGATGCCAGCCCACATAGCCATTCAGACTGCCCTTCGAAGGGCTAAGAAGGCACGGACTGAGAGGGAGCAGATTTCGATCTGAGGAGTGGACTTTTTTGATATTATTGCATTCATTTCCTTTAAAGACTTGTAATCCCACTTGGGAAAGATATTATTAATGAAAAGCATTGGGATTTTTTATTTTTCGGAAACAATGAATTTGTTTTACATATGGCACAATTTTACTTCATGCGTTAGTAGCCTTGGAGTAACGAGGTATAGGAAAACGAATGTATATTGTCTAAATTCTTATTTGATATAACTGTCTTGTGTGAAAATCATATATATTATTAAAACTCTTGATTGGTCCATATTCCGGACACTACCTAAAAGAAAAACCAAGAAGACAACCCACAAATCTAATTTAGCTCCACTCTTAAAAGGTTGATTTGCTAATAGGAAATGGAGACTCTGGATAGCATGAGTGCAACTTCTCCTTACATCAATCTAGTCAGTGACGATGAAGACAGGGAAGGAACAAGTAGGGAAAACCGACAGTGGGACGATAGCCTAGCCCTAGCTACTGCTAGAATGAAAGAAGTTGTCCAGACAACTAGGACAGCCAATGAGAAGATGAAAGAAGCTGGAACTCTCCTAGCCTATGTTGAGGAACTAACTAAGCAACACCCTGCCAATCTGGTAAAACAGGGAAAAGTGCTGGAAGCGCCACTTGGGAGTTATATCCCACTCAGTCAACAAAAAAGGCTTGACCCCATACCCTATGGAGACGACGATTTACTTATCCCCAATTTGAAGTAGGAAGTTTATGGGGACCCACGTGAATCTCAGCTCGAGGAACCTCCAGTTTCATGCACAATTATTCTCAAGGGCACAAGATCACACAATTGGGGTGCGCCGATAGAAATGTCCAAACGGGAACTCTTGGAGACTTTGGGGAGTTTTGGAATATACGGGCAAAGCCCAAATCTGTTGCCACCGTGTGCTCCTTCCATGATCCATAAGAAATGCCTCTACCACCGAAGTCAGTCGGCGCATACAGCCAACGAGTGGGCAGCGCTGGAAAAGAAGTTGGTCCAATGGATTGACCAAGGGAGAATTAGCCAACTATGGGGGCCCAACTCTTTCCTGACCCATGACCAAGAAAGAAATCATCCAGAAAAATATATAGAGGGTTAGGCTCTGGAGAAGTGACTTCTCCAAATTCGAGGAGTCATATGCCAAGATTCAATGCCTACTGTGTAGTGTGAAGAAGATAAGAGCAGTGCCGCAAACCTATCAGGGTCGCCCAGGACCTCCAAGAGAAAGAATTTGCATATTTCACCATGGTCGCCCCGGCCACAACATTGAAGAATGTGTGGATTTCAAGGAATTAGAACGCCTTGTGAATGAGGGCCACGTTTGGATTGTCGCAGAAAGACAAAGATAGAAGATGAAGATGAGAAGACAATGAAAAGTTGCCTAGCATTGGTTGGCTAGAAAAATCTAAGTATCTTTTTACTGCTTTCAATTAAGAGGAATATCCCTTTCCCTTTTATGTAAACGGAACCACGCTGACCTGATGTCCCATTGGAGATACGTGGGAAGCCTACATAAGGCTTGGTCAGGGTAGAAAACTAAGTTTCGGGTAGCATAGGAAAAACCTTTTCTGTGTATTCCTGAACTACGGATGGACCTGATTTCCCTTTGGTGGGATACGTAGGCAGTCTATTTAAGACTCGATCCTTTTATCATAAAAATTAAAAATCTACCTTAATACCGGATGGGTAGAAGCAAATCAACCATGAAGACCACTTACCGAAAATCAATGTCCCTAAAAACACAAAACGACCAAAATGCCCTCGGAATGTAAATTGATCAAGAGTTGAAATAAGATGTATGAATCTATGTGCTATGAAGTGCAAACAATGTGATATTTGGTACTTTGTGCCTAAACCAACACTAACTTGGAAGTCTTTGAGTTGTTTTCTCTTAAAGACATGGGTTGATCAACTGGCGCCAGTTACTCGATCAAAAGCTGCTGCAGCGTCCTTAAACCCTCTACAAGAAGAAGACATGCTTGAGACTCCGCCACCAAACGACAACCAGAACAGAGTTGCCTTAATCAAGGGTACCCCAATAGATGACATAGCTGGAATGCCTTTGGAAGAGGTCATTAACCTGCTAATAAAGCAATTAGCTAAAGCTAGAGAAGAAGCAGCCCGCCTGAGGGCTAAAAATCAGAATACTACTAATACTAAGGCTAGAAGGACTACACCCACTTTCCCAAATTTAGACTTACCAATCCTTGACCATTTCCCACAAACTCAGACTGGGATACTTTTCAAACTCCACTGCGCCCAAGCACCACTCATGTGGGGAATTCCTCCCACCAAACACCAACTTTCCAAATACCTGCTCATGCTACGGCATCCCATAACCCAAACGTTTTTCAAACTCCTCGGGCAACGAGAACTCCTACAACCCGCCCCATGCAACCAAATGTTACTTTTCAAGACTATATCACCTATATTGACTCCTCACCAGAACTAGAGAACATGGAAATGTTCTTTGAGGCTAGAATAGAAAAAATTGAGATGGGGAAGAAAATCGCTGAATTAGAGCAGGGATCTAAGAAGAAAGAGGGACTGAGATACTCTGATTTTTGCATACATCCAGACTTTGGTTTACCAGAAGGTTTCAAAATTCCCAAATTTGACCATTTCAATGGGTCGGGCAATCCCAGGGCCCACTTGAGAGCTTATTGCGACCAGTTGGTCGGGAGTGGTGGAAACGAAGCTTTGCTCATGAGATTATTCAGTCGAAGTCTGTGAGGAACAGCTATGGAGTGGTTCATCTCACAAGACATCAGTCGATGGAAGACATGGGAGGAGATGGCAAGTTCATTTATGGAGAGATTCCGCTTCAATATGGAAAATGTGTCTGATCGCTTCTCATTGGAGAAAATCCATCAGAAATCAATCGAAACCTATAGAGAATATGCCAGTCATTGGAGAGACGAGGCAGCACGTGTGCTACCACCTATGACTGAAGCTGAGCTGGTAGCTACATTTATACGGTACCAAGAAGCTGATTGTTTTAACAAAATGATAACGATGAAAGGGAGCTCCATTGCAGATTTAGTCGCCATTGGGGAAGACATTAAAGATGGCCTCAAGACCTGTTACACCTCGGAAGTTTTTCTGTACTGGTATGATGAGTGTATGGTGTTTCACTAAGTCGGGAATGGCTAATTACGAATCTCGGAAAAAATTATAAAGTTGCAGAGAAATTCACCGCCAGTGGTCGTACGTGGCACTATACAAACCGTATAGTGGTTTACGGACCGTATAGTGCACTCGTCCTTCAACCTGCCAAAAATCTCAACTTTCTGGAAATTGTTGAATATGGTTAAATACGACCCAGTTTACGGCCCGTAAACTGGTTTACGGACCGTAAACCAGGTCGTAAACTGCCCTGTCCACCAGCCACACTTTCTGTTTCTTGGAACGCTTAAATACGTTCACTGGGACGGACCGTAAATCAGAATACGGTCCGTAAACTGCACAATACGGTCACTGTTCATCCCGACAGAAATTCATTAAACATTAGTTTTTGAGTTATTAAAAGGAACATTGGCCTCATTTTATTTCATTCATTATTCATGCAACTCAGGAGACCTCTAGAACTTTCCAAATATTTTCTCCACAAGAATTCAAGAGAATCACAAGGAACATCAAGATCAACACCACCAAACTTATGAAATCAAGTGTAAGAACACCATAAAAGATCATCCACGTCAAGAAATCCCACAAAGGGTGGAACTAGGGTTTTGGCTAAGTGAAGAATTTCAACTCAAGGGTTGTTCAACCACTATCCAAGGTGAGTTTCATGATCATTCTATGTTGTTTGAAGTATTGAAAAGCTTAGACACTTGAAATGTAGAAGAACATAGAAATGGACCATTACTGAGTGAATAGTGCCATAAATGAATGATAGTGGGATTGAATTATGAATGTTGAAGTGTTGTGAATACAAATACATTATGAATGATGTTTACATCATGAAACAAGCGTTAAACGCATGAAAACGCAATGACGAGTCATAAGGCTAAAAATGGGGAAATTGGAGGAAAATGGTGGATTTGCTAAATGTACGTAAATGACGATGGTCGATTGTGATATTATGAGTAATGTTAGGAATTTAAGAGTTGAGATAAAACATGAGAAAAATAGTATAAACAAGTGAAGCGCTGTCCGACTTCTCCTAGAATTAGCGACGCATTCTTGTAGTTAGTATGCTAATGTTGATATGAATTCTTATGAAGGTAACGACGCGATATTGAAGGAGAACGAGTGAGCGATATCTTAGCTAAACGACCAAGGTATGTGAGGCTAATCTTTCTTTCTAATGGCATGAATCTTTTGATGTAATTTCCTATTCCCTTAATGAGTTCTCACTTCCTAAGAAGTTAAAATCCTATACCTATGAATGTCCATATGAGATAAGCTATATGATACGATGAC
This sequence comes from Lycium barbarum, assembly GCF_019175385.1. Classification (NCBI taxonomy): domain Eukaryota; kingdom Viridiplantae; phylum Streptophyta; class Magnoliopsida; order Solanales; family Solanaceae; genus Lycium; species Lycium barbarum. The sequence continues at coordinate 42,406,551 of NC_083348.1, read as the reverse complement.
ACTAGAATGATGATGATGTTATTTCTTGCCTGCACTCACCTCATGTACTAGTCCTTTCAAGGTGAGTCATAATGTCTATGATGACTTCATAATGTAATCGGGGGATCACGACCTCACGTCACCCCGATAGAGTAAAGTTGATCATGAGTCATGTACACACATTATGATAAGATAAGTATGTTATGATAAGCATATTACTAGGAGCATTACATTGAGCATGTCATGAGCATTTCACACCGTGCCTAGTTGGCCGGGCAGTCACCGCCAAGGCGGGCAGCTATACGGATACACCATGACCTTCGGGCATGAGCAGACACCACTAGTGGGCGGCATGAGATGGTACCCCGGACGCGGGAGGCCTGGACGCGGGCTAATGATATTGATGATTACACCGTTCCGACACGGACGGGCAGCTTGCATATGATGCATACAGGTTATGGTGATGAGTATGCGTACGATAGCATGCAATATTGCATTTATGATTACCAGTCAGATCCATATGTTTTATGTTGATGTTTTCCTTCTTTATGTATGCCTCTCATACTCGGTACAATATTCGTACTGACGTCCTTTCTTCGGACGCTGTGTTCATGCCCACAGGTAGACAGGAAGGAGAGCTTGGCCCAGGTCATCAGTAGCTGTCAGCTAGAAGATAGCACTCCTTTGTTCGGAGGTGCTTGTGATTACTCTCTTTTGATGTACACTCCTATATGTATATTCTGGGCATGACGGAGTCTTGTTCCGTCTATGTATTCCTTATGTTAGTAGTGGCTCGTAGATACTCAGTGTGGGTTAGATAGTCCCATAAAACGATTTCCTATGTATGTATATTATTTTGACGGCCAATAGGCCAATGTATATGAAGTATGTATGTTTTAAATAAAATATGATTTTCTCACAATTAGTGTGCAAAATGTATAAGAGAGTATTAAGTGAGCAGAATAAGCAGTAGAAAGAGCGGTGCCCGGTAAATTCTCCGGGTACCCGTCGCGGCCCCTAGTCGGGTCGTGATAAGACCAGCAGGATTGTCAGTGTTTTAAATAGAGCTGGTGTTTCTGGCGCCATGAGTGGTAAAAAGAAGAAAGAAGATGTAGCTTATGTTTCTAGAGCTACTAGCCCAAAAAGCTTAGGAAAAAAGATAACCCATAAAAATCAAGACAACTACCAATCGCCTCCACCAACCAGCTATATAACCACTTCACCCCAATATAGCCCAATGTCTGTCTGCTACGCACAACCTGGCTACCGAGCTCCACAACCAAATTACCAAATACCAGCACATAGCAACCAAGCTCCATGACTAAATTATCAAATGCCAGCACCCAATAACCAAGCTCCACAAAACCATACTTTCCAAAACCAGCCTCCACCAGCAAACTATGAGGCACCCTAAAAGAAACCTCTCAGAGTATACACTCTTTTACCAGAATCAAGGGCCAGTTTGTTTGCCAAATTAAGAGACGCCGGTCGAATAAATGTTGTTCCACCAAAACCTGCTAACCCCAAGGATTGATGGTACAGGCTAGATTTCACTTGCGCCTATCATTCTATCACGACCTAATCGGAGGGCCGGGACGGGCACCCGGAGCTAACCTACCAAGCACCGCTCATAATACTTCCACAATCATATCTAGGTGAGCAACATGGCTAACTCATAATTTCTAAGCATCGTTAATACAAATTCCATCGGACTAAGGCACTTTTATATCAACATCATTAACTAGGCCCATATATATATATATATATATATATATATATATCAAGCCGACAAGGCTATCAAAATGATATACAAAATATGAGCCGACAAGGCTGAGAGATATCTAGCTACACACAACTGTCTACGAGCCTCTACAAAGAGTATATGACATCATAAAGACTGGACAGGGCCCCGTCATGCCCATATAAATACACAAAATAATAATACCAATGGTTGCATCTCCGAATCAAATGGAGCATCTCTAGGAAATCCCTGATGAAGCAGTCTAAGGGTTGAGTCTGTCTCCTTATCCACCTAAGAGCATCGGCCACAACATTTGCTTTTTCGGGATGATACAGGATGTCAACATCATAGTCTTTCAATAATTCCAACCACCGCCGCTGTCGCAAATTCAATTCTTTCTATTTGAAGATATACTGAAGGCTCTTATGGTCTATATAAATATCCACATGAACACCATACAAATAATGTCTCCACATCTTTAATGCATGAATCACTACAGTCAATTCAAGATCATGGGTTGGATAATTCTTCTCATGTTTCCGTAACTGTCTTGAAGCATACGTAATCACCTTACTATGTTACATCAACACACAGCCTAGCCCAACGCCTGAAGCGTCACAATAAACAACATAACCTCCCAATCCCTTTGGAAGTGTCAGGACTGGGGCAGAAGTTAATCTATCCTTTAGCTCTTGGAAACTACGTTCACAAGCATCTGTCCATTGAAACCTAGCTGATTTCTGGGTTAACTTCGTAAGCGGTGCAGAAATAGAGGAAAGGCCTTCTACAAATCTATTGTAATAACCTGCTAAGCCCAGAAAACTACGAACCTCCGTAGGTGTTGTGGGCCTTGGCCAGGTCTTCACGGCCTCAATCTTCTGGGTGTCTACCCGGATACCATCGATTGAAATAATATGCCCCAGAAAGGTCACTGAGTTCAACTAAAACTCACACTTAGAAAATTTGGCAAATAATTCTCGAGTTTGTAGAACTTTAAGAACGGTACGCAAATGATCCGCGTGTTCTGCCTCAGACCTAGAGTACACAAAAATATCATCGATGAATACGATCACAAATAAATCTAGGAAGCGCCAAAACATATTGTTCATCAAATCCATAAATATCGCCGGTGCATTAGTTAGCCCAAACGACATTACCCGGAATTCAAAATGGTCGTATCTTGTTCTAAAGGCTGTCTTAGGTATATCTTTCTCCCTAACTCTCACCTGATGATACCCGGATCTCAAATCTATCTTTGAAAACCATTTAGCACCTTGCAATTGTTGGAATAAGTCGTCAATCCTTGGAAGAGGATATTTGTTCTGGATCGTCACTTTATTCAGTTGCCGATAGTCAATACACATTCGCAAGGAGCCATCTTTATTTCGCACAAACAACACAGGTGCTCCCCACGGGGAAGAACTAGGCCTACTGAAGCCTTTCTCAAGCAAGTCTTTCAACTGCTCCTTCAACTCTTTCAACTCTGCGGGAGCCATTCTATACGGAGGAATATATATGGGCTTTGTATCTAGTAGCACATCAATAGAAAAATCAATCTCCCGCTCTAGAAGGAGGCCTGGAAGCTCTTCCGAGAACACATCCGAAAACTCATTCACCACGGGGACAGACTGGAGAGTTGGCGATTCAGCTTCTACTTCTTGGACCTGGACTAGATGGTAAATACAACCTTTTGTGATCATTTTCCTTGCCTTTAGATAGGAAATAAACCTACCTTTCGGTGACGCAGTATTTCCCTTCCATTCCAAAACTGGTTCTCCCAAAAACTGGAAGCGAACCATTTTCATTCTACAATCAACGTTGGCATAGCAAGAAGCCAACCAACCCTTGCCCATGATAACATCAAATTCCACCATTTTCAACTCATGTAAGTCAACCATAGTATGATGGCCACAAATCACAACTACACAATTTTTATAGACTCGACTAGCTATTACCGGCTCACCAACGAGTGTAGATACCTCAAAAGGGTTTAATCAACTCCGGTTTGACCCCAAACCGACCTACAATATAAGGACTAACATATGACAATGTGGAGTCCGGATCTATCAAAGCATATACATCATGAGAGAATACCAATAATATACCTGTGACGACATCGGGAGAAGACTCAAGATTCTGGCGTTCGGCCAGAGCATAAATACGGTGCTGAGGACCGCTAGAACTGGGGGCTCTCCCCCTACCTCTACCATGGCTGACTGGCGTGTGTGAACCTGGCTCCATAGGGCGAATAGATGATGAAGACCCGACTACCGATCCTGAAGGATGGGTCCAACCCCTACCACCAATCGAGGGGCAATCACGCATAATATGGCCTGGCCAACCACATGCATAGCAAGCCTCTGAGCCTAGTCGACACTGGCCCCAATGTAACTTTCCACACTGGGAACATCGTGGCACGGGTGGCCTCAGCTGACCCGAATCACCCCTAAACTGAGAACCTGAAGCTCTAAAACTCTAACCCAGTCCAGAATAAGTAGGTCTATCAAATCTCTGGCCTGTAAACCTTGGAGGTGCACTAGTCATAGCATGTCCCGAATGCCTAGAAAACTGTTATCTCGGCCCGCCTCTAAACTCACTCGTCGGACCCGAAGATCTAGCTCTCTTGTGCTCACGCTCACTTCTTTGCTGTTGTTGGCTTTCTTCCAAATTCTGGGCATGGGCTTGAATGCGTGAGATATCCATGTTGTCCTAAAGGGATGCAATCAAGCACCTATCCATCAAATATGGCCCTAGGTCTCTCACAAATTGGTGCACTCGGTCACCCATATCAGCTAACATGGCCAAAGCATACCTAGCCAGAGAATTGAAGCGGAGACTATACTCTAAAGCACTCATACTCCCTTGCCTAAGAATCAGGAATTTATCGGCTCTAGCCCGCCGAACCTCTGGAGGCAAGTAATATCGGAGGAAGGCATCCACAAATTCTTGCCATACCAGGGGAGGTGCATTGGCTCACGTGAAGCCATCCAAACCATATACTAATGAACCGCGACATCCCTCAATCTATAGGATGCTAACTCCACCGATTCAACGTATGAAGCATGCATAAACGGAAGTGTCCTCAACATTCCATCAATAAAATTCTGAGGGTCCTCATCCGGCTTTGACCCGAAGAATTCTGTTCAAGCTAATAAAATCACGGGCCCTTTGTCACACCCCGATCTTACTAGGGTGTGATGGGCACCCGACCCCATATTCGGAGCCGAGCGAACCCGCTGACTCTTATTACATACTTAACCCCCTTAAACTCTTACATCAATGAGAAGTGGAAAACATAGTAAAGCTTTCAGAATTTTTCTTTTCTTTGTACTCAATTCAAACAAAATCTGTGGCCATGTGGGATCTGTAACATAAAATATAAAGACACATCAGCTGGTGAAGCCGCTTTCATGACTGACATACTACACCCACGACTCTGTCTGCAAAGTCTCTAACTTCGAACAAGACATCATAGCATAGTACTCTGACCCGGCAACACCCCTGAGCAAATGGAGCTTGCCAACTCCGCTGGAACATCTTCTATAATAGCTTCTACTCATCTGGGTGTACCTGCGCGGCATGAAGCGCAGCCCCCGAAGAAAGAGGGTCAGTACGAGCAATGTACTGAGTATGTAAGGCATGAATAGTAACATAGTGAGGGATATAAATATGAATAATAACAGAATGGAATACAGAGCATATCATGAGGTAAAAGAGTAACCTGTACATCTGAGTGCCTCTTAGGGCGGATGCCATGCATGCTTAGATTTCTTTGAAAAACATTTCTTCTTCATATAGAAAATAGAACATGTCATAGCGCCGAACAACGTCGGCTCCCCCACATATGTCCCGCGTTCGGGCATCCCGCGTCCGGGACGATACTAACCGATGTGGGATTTGCCTGAACCAATGTGGGATTTGCCTAAGGCAAGCCTTATACTCACCCCCCACTCTGGGACTCAGCGTTCTTGCTGAGGTTTGCCCCACCATTGGGTTTGCCCAACCATTGGGTTTGCCCCACCACCGGCTCCGATACCAACTGATCAGGTGGCTATGCGTATATAACGCTCTGGCCCTTTCCCATATTCCCCATATACATATACATATATCATATGAGCAGCATGCAGGAGAGCCCAAAGAAAGTCATGTATCTATCGGAGTGACATAAGGTCGGTAACCTCCGATTATAGTATGGAATAATCATCGTGGCCTTATCTCACCTTGAAGGAACAATTATTATAAGGTGAGACTATCAACGAATAATAGCATTAAGTGAACATAGAGTAAGACCATAACCACATTTCGAGTCAATCCGAGTTAATATAAGAAAGTTATGGACATTGCCCCTTGCAAAAAAACCTTTAAACATAAAATCATTTTCATCATAGCCATCGTAGACATATTCTCCTCCTTGACATCATCATTGTCATTGTAAAACATATCCATCGTTGTTGCCATAAGAGCTTACAAAATCATAAACCTCTATTTTGGAAAAATATGGACACTTTGGAAAACATTTACGGGTTATCGGAAAAACAAATCATGCCTTGAAATCATAAATGTCTAACTTTTGGAGATAAGGAAGATATGGAAACATTTATGAAGCCATAACATCGGAATCATGCCTTTGAAAGAAAGGGACGAGCCTTAATATACCTGTTCCACGTCCTATTAGCTACGCTTAATTGTCCAAGCTCGCTATCGCTAGTCTACATTCAAGAAGATTGACGCAATCATTAGATTCATCACCATATACTTGTCTTAATCCTTCAAATGAATTCATTTATAATCTGCCGAAATTTCGGCAGCATCTCCCCTGTAAATACACCATCCCCGAGAATCTAACTCGGCCAATCTATCAATCAATAATCCGAGAATTCAACTTGGCCAAACTATCAACAACAATACCAACAATCATACCAACAACATCAACAATCAATTCAAAATGCATTCTAATACTAGCAGCCTTTTCTATTCAAATCCAACCACATATGATCAAGCCAACACCAATGCTCACTTATTTAAGTACTAGTCCAAGACCATTCAAACAAGACTTAAAACCATTTCATACAATCCGCACAATGTTCAAATTAGCCCAACTACTATACCATTCCACCCGAAATCTCACAACACCACCAAGGACAACAACACATTACTTTCTTCCAAATTTATGAACTTCACTAACAATCTTCACATTAACAACATCATTCTTGCAAGTATAAGAAACCATACTAATGTCATACTAACTCCTTCAACAATTCTTCAATGATCACAACTTCATTCTCATAATTACAAGAAACTATATTAAAATCACATTAGCTTCTTCAATAATCCACCAACAATTACCACTTCATTTCAAACCATTAAATCTTCATTTAACATCGTAGAATCCACAACTACAACAATCTAAATACTAAATAAAATCAATTCATCACATCTCACCCACCTAGCTACTATTTGGCTAACATCCACACACATATGTATCACATGAATTTCATCAATTTCTTCATACAACAACATGCATAAACCACCCACAACATATGTAAAAGAGGGTTGAACACATACCTTTCTCACCCAACTTCTTTACTCGGCTAGGGCTTGTGAATTACACAAATAAAGGCTTTGCTTGCTCCAACAACTCATTCATGTTAATAAGGACCTTCCATTTGGTGGAAATACTAGAAGAAAACAATTTTTCTTGATCAATTTCCATGACTCAATTTTTGGGACCTTGGCCGAATGGCCCTTCTCTTTCTTTCTTTTTTTTTTTTTTTCTTTCTACAAGGCTCTAGAATTGGAAAGATGACTAATAATTCTCTTGCTTGGTCATCACCCACACACACATATATATACATGGCCAATATAAGAGTGGGACCCACACACATATATATCACACGGCCAAGGGCCCTTCAAGAAATTTTGTGAAATTCCCATTTTGCCCTTAGCCTTTCCACAATATTACCACGAACCATTTTGCGAATTTTCTTTTTTACCCTTAGCCTTTCTCAATATTTTCATACTAATAGAATTCATAAATAATATTCATAACCCACTTGTAAATTAAAATAATTTTGGAAGATGGTCATTTCCTTAAATTACCACGACTACCTCGAAATATCCGAACGTACAAAATACGGGATATAACATCCTCCCCCCCTTTAGAACATTCGTCCTCGAATGTTCAACTGATCTTATGGGGTGTCATAATACTTCGGGAGGGTCCCTTTTATAGTCGTTCTTCTCTTTATGCCCATTCCTTATCCATCACCCTATTCTCCTTGTACTCGAACTCCTGGGTCTTTAAACGAGTCCTCATTCCACGTCATGGGTTTCCTTTTCTAGTACTTGAAAATATTGTGATCCCTTTTTGGCCTAATATAATATGGTCTTCCCCCCCCCCCCCCCCCTTTAAGGGGCTCCTTATATGCCAACAGTCTTTTTATGAAGTCTTCGTTTATTCCTTATTCCTCATCTTCCTTCCAACTCTGTGCCTAACATATCGAAAACTTCTTATCATTAGTTTTTCTTTTACTTTCTGTCTATATCATCATTTTGGTCCCCATTTCCATACCCTTCCATCCACTATTCGTCCTTCCACTTGCTTAGCTCACTTGCTCGTAATTCCTCTTTAACTACGTGTTTGTGTTGTAGTTGTGCATCCATGTTGTCTCGAGCGTCCTGCTACCCTTTTCTGACATTTTGATCTCTTTGTCTTTCATCAACTCACTGTCTTTCTTTTCCAAATATCGCTGTATTAAAACTTTCCAATCTTAACCTGTAGTGAAAATGACATCAATTTACCTTGTAACACTTATATCATTTATTCTTGCTGTCACCCGATCTTCGGTACCCTTACGTGATTAATGCCTTCCTTACCGTAGCTTCGGTTGCTGGGGCTCACATGTCCACCGATACAATCATATGTGGGATATCCTACGCATTTATATATATATATATTTACTATCAACTAGCCCACAAAATACTTCCAAACTCTATTCAAGCCTATCCTGATTCCGAGCTGTGACGCACTCTCTGTCTCTTCATCAATCTAGTCTGCCTCGTCCTACGCGTCTTCTTAAGGTTTCCAGCCATTCCGTAATACTTTAGTTTCCCTTAGGCTACTCTAGCTTCTCATTTGTCTCTCATGTCTGGATATATAGAATTTCTTGCATACTTCCCAGGGGGTCACCCATCCTAAAATTGCTCCCACTTTAGCACGCTTAACCTCGAAACTTGGATGGAATCCGGTGCCTTAATGCTGATATAATCGTGTCCGCTTCCTCACATGACCTTTATTACATGATCTAGAGCAAATTGAAGTCTTACAGATTCCGAAACATTTTCGTAACACGTCCTTTCTCTTACAATTACTATTTTACCCTTTTCAATTCCCAATGTTCACCTCCTACCTGTGTGTAGGGCTACTTCCTGTCCTGGGCTTCCAGATTCCCGATGGTAGCGATCGCACCTTCATCGTCATGCCAAATCCACAACCTTTCTGAAACAACGCATCTCACTTATTGCCTATTTACAATATTTCATTTCCACGCTTCTTCCTGTTAGGCGTACCCATTCTGGCAGAATCTCCTTCACCATTATTACTATTCAAAACCTGTACGCAGCAAATATCGACAATACCTCACAGAACATACGGCTATATGACGCATTCCAGCCATCCAGGGCTTCCAGTTTCAGGTAGCAGAACAAATGTATCAAAACTTACCTCTTTGGCTTGCCATAACGTCACTCACCTTCTTCCGTCGTATGTAAGGCTCATATAAGGAATCTCATTTTCCTATAACTTGGATCTATCGCACGATCTAAGACAGAAAGAAGGTCAACAATCCCTAGATGCCCCGCAGCCTCTTGTTTATAAATGTGGCCGGCTTCACACCCATAAACAGGACTCTACTGGACACGACTTTGCAGACAACCCTTAGAACGACCTGCTCTGATACCACTTTGTCACACCCCGATCTTACTAGGGTGTGATGGGCACCCGACCCCATATTCGGAGCCGAGCGAACCCGCTGACTCTTATTACATACTTAACATCTTTAAACTCTTACATCAATAAGAAGTGGAAAACATAGTAAAGCTTTCAGAATTTTTCTTTTCTTTGTACTCAATTCAAACAAAATCTGTGGCCATGTGGGATCTGTAACATAAAATATAAAGACACATCGGCTGGTGAAGCCACTTTCAAGACTGACATACTACACCCACGACTCTGTCTGCAAAGTCTCTAACTTCGAACAAGACATCATAGCATAGTACTCTGACCCGGCAACACCCCAGAGCAAATGGAGCTTGTCAACTCTGCTGGAACATCTTCTATAATAGCTTCTACTCATCTGGGTGTACCTGCGCGGCATGAAACGCAGCCCCCGAAGAAAGGGGGTCAGTACGAGCAATGTACTGAGTATGTAAGGCATGAATAGTAACATAGTGAGAGATATAAATATGAATAATAACATAATGGAATACAGAGCATATCATGATGTAAAAGAGTAACCTGTACATCTGAGTGCCTCTTAGGGCGGATGCCATGCATGCTTAGCTTTCTTTGAAAAACATTTCTTCTTCATATAGAAAATAGAACATGTCATAGCGCCGAACAACGTCGGCTCCCCCACATATATCAGCGTCCGGGCATCCCGCGTTCGGGACGATACTAACCGAAGTGGGATTTGCCTGAACCAATGTGAGATTTGCCTAAACCAATGTGGGATTTGCCTAAGGCAAGCCTTATACTCACTCCCCACTCTGGGACTCAACGTTCTTGCTGAGGTTTGCCCCACCACCGGTTCCGATACCAACTGATCAGGTGGCTACGCGTATATAACGCTCTGGCCCTTTCCCATATTCCCCATATACATATACATATACATATACATATATCATTTAAGCAGCATGCAGGAGAACCCAAAGAAAGTCATGTATCTATCGGAGTGACGTAAGGTCGGTAACCTCCGATTATATTATGGAATAATCATCGTGGCCTTATCTTACCTTGAAGGAACAATTATTATAAGGTGAGACTATAACCGAATAACAACGTTAGGTGAACATAGAGTAAGATCATAACCACGTTTCGAGTCAATCCGAGTTAGTATAAGAAAGTTATGGACATTGCCCCTTACAAAAAAACCTTTAAACATAAAATCATTTTCATCATAGCCATCGTAGACATATTCTCATCCTTGACATCATCATTGTCATTGTAAAACATATCCATCGTTGTTGCCATAAGAGCTTAAAAAATCATAAACCTCTATTTTGGAAAAATATGGACACTTTGGAAAACATTTACGGGTTATCGGGAAAAGAAATCATGCCTTGAAATCATAAACGTCTAACTTTTGGAGATAAGGAAGATATGGAAACATTTATGAAGCCATAACATCGGAATCATGCCTTTGAAAGAAAGGGACGAGCCTTAACATACCTGTTCCACGTCCTATTAGCTACGCTTAATTGTCCAAGCTCGCTATCGCTAGTCTACATTCAAGAAGATTGACGCAATCATTAGATTCATCACCATAGACTTGTCTTAATCTTTCAAATGAATTCATTTATAATCTGTCGAAATTTCGGCAGCGTCTCCCCTGTAAATACACCATCCCCGAGAATCTAACTCGGCCAATCTATCAATCAATAATCCGAGAATTCAACTCGGCCAAACTATCAACAACAATACCAACAATCATACCAACAACATCAACAATCAATTCAAAATGCATTCTAATACTAGCAGCCTTTTCTATTCAAATCCAACCACATATGATCAAGCCAACACCAATGCTCACTCATTTAAGTACTAGTCCAAGACCATTCAAACAAGACTTAAAAACATTTCATACAATCCGCACAATGTTCAAATTAGCCCAACTACTATACCATTCCACCCGAAATCTCACAACACCACCAAGGACAACAACACATTACTTTCTTCCAATTTTATGAACTTCACTAACAATCTTCACATTAACAACATCATTCTTGCAAGTATAAGAAACCATACTAATGTCATACTAACTCCTTCAACAATTCTACAATGATCACAACTTCATTCTCATAATTACAAGAAACTATATTAAAATCACATTAGCTTCTTCAATAATCCACCAACAATTACCACTTCATTTCAAACCATTAAATCTTCATTTAACATCGTAGAATCCACAACTACAACAATCTAAATACTAAATAAAATCAATTCATCACATCTCACCCACCTAGCTACTATTCGGCCAACATCCACACACATATATATCACATGAATTTCATCCATTTCTTCATACAACAACATGCATAAACCACCCACAATATATGTAAAAGAGGGTTGAACACATACCTTTCTCACCCAACTTCTTTACTCGGCTAGGGCTTGTGAATTACACAAATAAAGGCTTTGCTTGCTCCAACAACTCCTTCATGTTAATAAGGACCTTCCATTTGGTGGAAATACTAGAAGAAAATAATTTTTCTTGATCAATTTCCATGACTCAATTTTTGGGACCTTGGCCGAATGGCCCTTCTCTTTCTTTCTTCTTTTTTTTTTCTTTCTACAAGGCTCTAGAATTGGAAAGATGATTAATAATTCTCTTGCTTGGTCATCACCCACACACACATATATATACATGGCCCATATAAGAGTGGGACCCACACACATATATATCACACGGCCAAGGGCCCTTCAAGAAATTTTGTGAAATTCCCATTTTGCCCTTAGCCTTTCCACAATATTACCACGAACCATTTTGCGAATTTCCTTTTTTACCCTTAGCCTTTCTCAATACTTTCATACTAATAGAATTCATAAATAATATTCATAACCCACTTGTACATTAAAATAATTTTGGAAGATGGTCATTTCCTTAACTTACCACGACTATCGCGAAATATCCGAACGTACAAAATACGGGATATAACACCCTTGTACTAACAACCCTGTCACCTTGCCCCGTACCTTGCTGCTGAGTCTGGGCGGCAACTAACTGAGTAAGTAAATGAATGGCCTCTTTTACATCTTGGCCCGAAGCATCCGGTCGAGGAGCTGGAGATGCTGGAGCTAGGGCTGAAGCTCCCTCATGCTCCTCAAAAATAGGCACTGAATGAGAGGACTGAGATTGAGATGCATATTTGGGCTCACTTTCCTCTACAATCGTTGGCGGTGCTCTTTCAGCCCACTTCCCTGCCACTGTCTTGCCCTTTTGGGCTGCCATAACTTTTCTCTTTACAGGTATCTCTGGAATACACAATACACCGTTAAGGAAAAAGAAATCCTTATATCATGGCTCTATCGCACGATCTTATAAAGAAAGAAGGTCATTCCTTCCTAAAATGTCTGCAGCCTCCTGTTTATAAGCGTGGCGCGTAACACACCCATAAATAAGACTCTACTGGACACGGCTCGTAGACACACCCTAGGACAGAACTACTCTGATACCACTTTTGTCACGACCCAATCGGAGGGCCATGACGGGTACCCAGTGCTAACCCCCCCGGGCACCCCCTATCGTACATTCACATTTACATTTAGATGAGAGACATAGCTTAATTATGCTTTCTATCCATCATTCATGATAATCTCATTGGGCAACAATATATTTATATCATCATCAACACAATGCCCAAATCCATGTACACTAGTCGACGAGGCTATCAAGATAATATGCAAAATATAAGCCGACAAGGCTAAAGATATCTAATCATACACAACTATCTATAAGCCTCTAAGAAGAGTGGGTAACATCATAAAAGCGGGACAGGACCCCGCCATGCCCATGTGTGTACACAAAAGAATAATACCAAAACTGTAGCTCCAGATGGAATGAAGCTCGTCTATGTAGTCCCTGAATAAGAAATACTATGGATCAAGCCTGTCTCCTTAGCCACCTGCGAGCATGACGCAGCGTCCACAAACAAAAGGACGTCAGAATGAATAATGTACTGAGTATGTAAAGTATAATCGACATCATAATAGGAGCATAAGAGACAGCATAAGAAATAGCATAAGATGGGAGAATCAGGAGATAGTAGAACCATTATCATAGTTACTTACGTGTCTTTCATAGGGACCTTCTATTTCTAATGCGTGCTCGTGTACTCACATACAAACACATACATATATCTACAACCGTATCCATATTCGTATAACTTCAAAATCTTATGGTATGAACCTTAAGCTATCTAATACTTCCCGTAATCTCATAAGGATTTCATAATCACCTTAAGCTCACATTAGCTATCCACAAGGCAACACATACGGAATTTCCAAGGTGTAACAGTAATATTGGTTCATGGGTTCTCAAATTACAAGCCATGTGGTTCATGGGTTCTCGAATTACAAGCCATCATCAGAATCAGCTAAACGGACTCCACGATTAGCTAACTGGCAAATCTCATGGACTATCTCCTTCCGTTCTGGTTGTACATCTGCCAAGCTGCCCATAGATTTACGGCTGATTGCATCCACTACAACATTTCCTTTCCCTGGGTAGTATAGAATGTCAACATCATAGTCTTTCAGCAACTCTAGTCACCTCCTCTACCGCCAATTTAGCTCCTTCTGCTTAAAGATATATTGGAGACTCTTATGATCCGTATAAATATCAACATGCACGCCATATAAATAATGTCTCCATATCTTCAAGGCATGAATTATTGCTGCTAACTCCAGATCATGAGTGGGATAGTTTCTTTCGTGATTTCTGAGCTGCCGGGAGGCATAGGCTATGACTCTGCCATGTTGCATCAATACACAACATAGCCCAACACCTGAGGCATCACAATAAATAACATAGCCATCTGGCCCCTCAGGAAGTGTTAGAACTGGAGCCGTAGTCAACTTATCCTTCAGTAATTGGAAGCTTCGCTCACAAGCATCGGTCCACTGGAACTTAGCTGCCTTCTGTGTTAGCCTTGTTAAAGGTGCTGAAATTGAGGCAAATTTCTCTACGAACCTCCTGTAATACCTTGCTAGCCCCAGAAAACTACGTACCTCGGTAGGCGTCGTACGTCTAGGACAAGTCTTCACCGCCTCAATCTTTTGTGAGTCTACCCGAATGCCATCAGCTCTAATAATATTCCCCAAGAATGCTACTGAAGTCAGCCAGAATTCACACTTAGAAAACTTAGCATACAGCTTCTGGTGCTGGAGCACTCTAAGTACCGCTCTCGGATAGTCTACATGCTCCTCTTTTGATCGTGAGTAGACCAGAATATCATCAATAAATACAATCACAAACATATCTAGGAACGACTTGAATATTCGGTTCATCAAATCCATAAATACTGCTAGAGCATTGGTCAGCCCAAAAGACATCACTCTAAACTCATAATGCTTGTATCGGGTCCTGAATGCAATCTTCGGAATATCTGCCTCCTTTACCCGCACCTGGTGATAGCCTGACCGCAAGTCTATCTTCGAGAAACACTTAGCACCCTGCAACTGGTCAAATAGATCATCAATTCTGGGGAGGGGATATATATTCTTTATCGTCACTTTATTCAGCTGCCTATAATCGATACACATCCGCAGCGACCCATCTTTCTTTCTCACAAATAGTACCGGTGCTCCCCAAGGTGATGTACTAGGCCTGATGAAGCCCTTTTCTAATAAATCTCTCAGTTGCTCCTTCAACTCTTTCAGTTCTGCAGGTGCCATTCTATAAGGAGGAATAGCTATGGGCTGAGTATCTGGAAGCACATCTATAGTAAACTCTATCTCCAGCTCAGGAGGAAGGCCTGGAAGTTCATCTGGGAATACATCTGGGAATTCGCTAACTATCGACACTAACTGAAGAGTTGGCGCCTCTACCTTCAGGTCATGCACCCGAACCAGATGATAAATATACCCCTTTCTAACCATCTTCTTTTCCTTGAGGTATGAAATAAACCTACCCCTCGGCGATGTTGTATTTCCCATCCACTCTATAATTGGGAATTGAAAGCGAAATACCTTTTCTCTGCAATCAACGTTGGCATAACAAGAAGCTAGCCAATCCATACCCATAATAACATCAAACTCAGTCATATCTAACTCTATCAGATCTGCCTTGGTGCAACAACTATATATAATCACCGAACAATCTCTATATACTTGCCTTGCTATAACAGAATCTCCTACCGGTGTAGCTACCTCAAATGGCTCTATCAATTCAGGTTTTATCCCAATTCTACTAGCAACAAAGGGAGAAATATACGATAATGTGGAGCTTGGGTCTATCAATGCATATACATCTCGAGAGAAAATCGATAGTATACATGTAACCACATTTGCTGACGCCTCTTGATCCTGTCTACTAGCCAAAGCATATATGTGGTTCGAAGGACCGCTAGAACTGGAAGCATGACCTCTACCACGGCCTGCTGGTACCTGAACCCCCTGCCCCATAGGGCGCATAGCTACAGAAGAAGATGAACCAGCAACCGACCCAGTGGGCTGAACCATACTACCTGAATCGCCCCTATATGGACACTCTCTCATAATATGGCCTGGACGGCCGCCAGAAAAACAAGCACCTGCAGAACGATGACATTCCCCAGGATGATGCCTACCACACCGAGAACACCGAGGCAAAGGTGGCCTCGACTGACTGAAACGTCTGTTCATCTGCGAACTCGAAGCCTTAGAGCTCTGACCGGCTCCTGAATACCCTGTACTGTCAAACCTTCTACCTGTGAACTGTGGAGGTGCACTCTATGCTAGCTGGGACGGATATCTAATATGCTGCTGAGGCTGCCCGCCTCGAAACTCGCCAGGATAGCCAGCCGATCTGGCCCTCTTATGCTGGCCTCTATCATAATCTCTATCTGGCTGGCGTCCTCTGTGTCGATCCTCCACCCCCTGTGTATATGCCTGTACCCGAGCAATATCCATACCTGGCTAAAGAGCCACTGCCATACAACGATCAACCAAATAACGATCTAACCCCATCACATAGCGATGCACTCTATAAGCCATATCAGCTACGATAGTAGGTGCATATCTAGCCAACGAGTCAAACTCAAGGCTATACTCTCGAACACTCCTGCCCCTCTGCCTCAACTGTAAGAATCTATCAACTCTAGCTCGCCGCATCTCTGAAGGCATAAAGTGGCCAAAGAAGGCCTCCACAAACTCATCCCATACTGCTGGAGGAGCATCCTCGCCCCTAGACAACTCCCATGACTTTTACCAATTAACAGCTACATCCCGCAATCGATACGAAGCCAACTCAATAGACTCAGTCTCAGAAGCCTTAATTATCCTCAACGTACGCTGCATCTGCCGAATGAACTCCTACGGGTCATCTTCGGGCTTTGACCCGAAAAACCCTGGAGGATTACAACTTAAGATGTCACGGGCTCTCAAACTGTCATGTCTATTGGCCTGGTCAACCCCTAGTCCATGCCTGCGAGCCTGTCCTGCCACCAATCTGGTGAGCAACTGAACTGCATCTCTCATGGCTCTATCCTCCCCCCCCCCCTGGCTGAGAAGCTGGAGGCTCAGGTGCTGGAACCTCGGGAGCTGGCGATGGTGCCGCCCCTGACCTGGAGCTGTCGCTGCCCTAGGTTCCTCTGGAAGTGGCGGTGTAGTAGAACTCCCGGACTGGAACACAATCTCAGGCATAAACTGGGCACAGGCCCTAGTAACTCTCCGAGTCTGGCTAGTATCCCCTGCTACCGATTTGCCCTTCTGGGCAGCTGTCGCTTTCTTTGGAGGCATAGCTGTAAACATAATAGTCTGTTAGGAAGGAATTATCCTGATAATATAGCTCTATCGCACGATCTAGGATAAGAAGGAAAGATAACATCCTAAATGTCCTGTAGCTTTCTGTTTATAAATGTGGTGCACAACACACCGATAAACAAGACTCTACTAGACACGGTCTATAGACACTCCGAGGATGAACTGCTCTGATACCACTTTTGTCACGACCCAGCCCCGTGGGCCATGACTAGTGCCCGAGCTGGACACTCATATGTATACCTGTTAGACACAATCAGACTGACACTATAGACAACATGGGAATCGACATAGACCCAAAGGTCCTCGACGTCACAGATCATGATAATCTGTCTCCTACGGAGTCTCAACCAATCACAATGTAATAAAATACGCAAGCCGATGAGGCTACCACTATATATCATTATAATTCGCAAGCCGACAAGGCTGCCACAACATGTCAATATACTACGTAAGCCGACAAGGCTGCCACTACGTATAGATAACATATGCAAGCCGGCATGGCTGCCACAACAAACAGAAACATCCACAACAACTATATAGACATAGCTGATCATACTCTATATACAACCCACACACATGTCTACAGACCTCTAAGAGTATCAACAGTGAAATGTGACGGGACAGGGCCCCGTCGTACCCCTGGACAAACATATATATATATATATATATACATAAGAAGATCTGTACCAAAAGTCTAGGCTCCAGAACAACGGAGTTCTCCAAGGCAGCTGACTGGAAATCCTAAGCTGGGGGATCACCGAATTGAGCGTCTGTACCTGCGGGAATGAAACGCAGCCCCCCGAAGGAAGGGGGTCAGTATGGAATATGCACTGAGTATATAAAGCGTAAGAACATCAAGTACAAACGAATCATGAAAACCAGTCTCAATAATTGAATGCATCTGTGGCTAACATCTGAGAATATCTGCGTAACTCTATATGACTGAAACTGACTCTACGGCGTATGTTAGGCATAGATTATAATATAACTGATAGTGCTGTAGAACGTACAACCCGATCCATATATATAATATGTTAGTGCCGAGGAGCGTACGACCCGATCCATAAATGTAATATGTTAGTGCCGAGGAACTACGGCCCATCCATAAATATAATATGTTAGTGCCGAGGAACGTACGGCCCGATCCATAAATATAATATGTTAGTGCCGAGGAACGTACGGACCGATCCATAAATATAATATGTTAGTGCCGAGGAACGTACAGCCCGATCCATAAATATAATATGTTAGTGCCGAGGAACGTACGGCCCGATCCATATATAATATAATATATACAAATGCATGTAAAACTCGGAAAAGGATACTCTGAACCCCTCTGGTGACATAAGAAGCTAATATAAAAAGTGTCTGGGGGTTATGGACATAAAACATAGGAGGCCAACGATACAAATATCTTTACACTCTCTAAGAACAGAGTCTTTGGAACTTGCTTGCTCACTAAGTTCGTTCATATGATATGGATCATGCCAAAAAGAAAGAAAGGATAACTTTACATACCTGTTAAAGGTTAATCGTAATCACGTTCGCTTCGTCGCCCCTTTAGCCTATTTAATATGAAAGTAACGCTATCGTTAGTAAACTATACTTCCTAGCTTATAAATCTATAACCAATCGCTTACAGGATTCATTCTTTAATTTATACTTTCTTAACTAGGATTTAAGAACTTAACGGAAATCGGGCAGCATTTCCCCTATATACTCGCCTAACCCGGACTTCCAATTAACCTCCTGTTATCACAGAAATACCAACAATGACAGTAATATAAATATTCCTATAAAACCCTTACAATTCAGCCCGTAAACAATTCAAACAATCCAATAACCCTTCTTAATCCTTTTCCAATCCAAATCATTAATGTTTAAGATCACACGCCAATAGACCAACATACGCTTTATATACGATACGTTATACACCTCTTCTTTCCAAATTTAGAAGCCATATTAACGACAACACGACAACAATACAAATAACAACATACGACATAAATCACACTTGTAATCTTTTTAACTTAACAATTCCATATAACAACTACTTGGCAAGATAGGCCAAGTAGCTTATGAACTGGACTTACCTCCAGAACTTGAATCAGTCCATCCGATTTTTCATGTGTCAATGCTACGTAAATGTGTTGGAGATCCAACTAGAATCATGCCGATAGATGATCTCTAGATTACTGAGAAGTTGACTTATGAAGAGGTGCCCATTGCCATATAGGCAAGTGCGGAAGCTCAGGAACAAAGAGGTGGCTTCGGTTAAAGTCTTGTGGCGAAACAATAATCGAGAAGAAATGACTTGAGAAGCAGAGAAAAACATAAGGTCAAAATATCCGCAATTGTTTCCACCCCTGGGAGAGGTTCAAGATGAGACATCAATATTATAAAGTATGTAATGCTTTCTTTTTAGTGCTTTTGGTCGTGTGTGGCCATAATTTCTTGCTATTGTGTTGTAGCCCTGTGAGGCGATGTAATTGTGGGCTACTGTGACAGGATGGTAGCACCATATTACAGGGGAAACTCTGGCGATATTTTTGGAGAATTCCCGAGAACGTAACATTCGAGGACGAATGCTTTTAAAGGGGGGAAGAGTGTTACACCTCGAAAAATTTCATGTCGTCGTATGGTAGATAGACTAACGCAGGGTAAGAAGTATATGAGGTTTCTACAAGTAAGAAGTACTTAACGATTCTAACTAAGATGCAAAAGACATTTGAGGCAAGAGAAGAAAGTTCATTGAAGAATGTCAGCATAACTCGTGTTTTGAAAAAGGGTTTGCAAAGTACCGAGCTAATGTTGATGTAATAGTGTCTTGAGGAAAAGTTATAAAGCTCCTTAGATTTTTAATGAAGTGTTAAATAAGTGCTAACAAGGTTCCATAAGGATTGGAGATCAAACGAAACGATGAGAGTAACTTCAAGAAAATGGAGTTATACGACCACTTATACGGTCCGTATAACTTTATACGGTCCGTATAAAGGGTCCGTATAACCCCAACAAAAAAGGGGATTTCCCTGATGGTGAATACAGCCACTTATATGGACCGTATAATGTTATACGGACTGTATAAGGGTCCGTATAAGTCCCGACGGGCTGAGTATTTTCCAAGTATAAATACATGTTCCCACTTGTAATTTTTGATTCTTCCAACTTCTCCACTTCTCTCAAGAGCTCTAGAAGGTTCCTAACATTTCACTAACATAAATTCAAGGGGAATCAAAGTTCAACATCATTAATCCAAGGAAATCAAGTGCAAGAAAGCTCTCTAGGGCTGATGAAAGCTAGAAATCTCGTTGGAATTGAAGCTAGGGTTTTCTCCAAGTGGAGTATTTCCATCCAAAACCAATTCCTTCACAATCAAAGGTGAGTTTTATGATAATTTCATGTTATTAAGAATATTGAATGGCTGAAGGACTTGAATTATGGAAGAAAGTAGAAAATGGGTTACAAATATGAGAATAATGGTATTCTTGAATAGTTGTTTGATATGAATCATGATTCTTGACATGTTATGAGTATAATCTTGTTATATATGGTACTAAGAATATTGGGGAAGCATTATATGATGATGAATGCGGTGTTAGATTATGACTATGGTTATGAATGACTTTGAGAGGGAAATTTGAGAATTGGATAATGTCGAACTTGTTGAAGTTATCGATTATGATATTATGAATGTTGTTATTGATGTTTGGGAGTTATTATATTATATGAAGAAAGTTATAGAAACAAAGGATATGCTTCCCAATTTTCATTAGCTTTAGCTTAGCTTCAAATATATTTCCGATTATCTAATCTTAGTACGAATTCCCTTGAATATAGAATTACAAACTTGGAAGGAAGCGTTTAGTCGGTAAGTTAGAAAGGCGAAAAGGTATGTGAGGCCAGTCCCTTCTTTTTCTAAGGCATGATCCTTACAGTATGACTTCCTTATCTTCCCATGACTCTCTTATATTCCGGAAACTATGAGTCTATGATCACTAAGAGCTTCTCATGAAATAAAACAATAGATGCATTGTGAATATGACAATGATGATGATGAGTCTAAGTCTAGAGATCTCAAAGATTATGATATGATATTCTTATGAAGCTAATGATTCTTTGATGTTATTCATTATTGCTAGACTCACCTTAATGCTAGTTCCTTCAAGGTGAGGCATGATGATCTTGACTACTCCATAATGGAATTGGGGGTTCTCGACCTTACGTCACCTCGATAGAGTTATAACTTGTCCTTGAGTTCTAATGCATGCTTCGTGATAAGTATATGATAATGAGATTACACCGTGCCTATATGGCCAGGCATTCACCACTACGACAGACGTAGTGGGCAACTATGATGATGATTACACCATGTCTATACGGCAGGGGCAGACACCACTAGTGGGCGGCATGAGATATTTAACCCGGATGCGGGAGGCCTTGACGCGGGCTCATGATGATCACACCGTACCTACATGGTCAGGCAGCTTATATATATATATAGACATACTTAATGTGATATTGTTTATGATATAAGTTAGGGTGCATTATTCCATCTTAAGTGACATTCCGTTACAGGTTGATTCCTTACTTGATGTTTCCTCATCCTTTCGATATGTTATTATGGTTCACGCCTTACATACTCAGTACATTTATTCGTACTTACGTCCTTTATTTTTGGACGTTGTGTTCATGCCCACAGGTAGACATGGGGGTGGCCCAGATTCATAGGAGTTTATTAGCAGCTACATAGGAGCACTCCACTATTCCAGAGGTGCCAGCTATTGATGTATTCCTTTGCATATGTATTTGTGTATGACGGGGTCCTCTCCCGTCCTTATGTCACAATACTCTAGTAGAGGCTCGTAGATACGAATACATGGGTAGTTGATGTCAAATGGATATATCGGTGTACATTTTGTATATCGTTTTTGTAGCCATGAGGGCTTGTATAGATATCTATATATGCATATGTTTCCTTCGAGATTGTGTATGTTCAGGTTAGGTATGATGACTAGTATTATGAGTGGTGCTCGGTAGTCCGGGTACCCGTCATGGCCCCCTAGTCGGGTCGTGACAATAAACTTGAATTATATTCTTGAGACCGTTGTAAGGAAGGTGTTCATATATACCCTTCAGACACTGATTGAGATAGCTTCATATTATAGTCTCATTGAGCAGATTATTTGTAGGTCTTATTGTAACTTGTGTTATTGATTATACTTCATTGATGTTGACTTGATACGTGTTCTTCAGTCATCCCTTGTGATTTGATTATGAGACGTTGTTGATGACAATTGAGATGGAACATATACATCTCTTAAGGCACATTTAACAGGGGTAATGATGTAACCTAGTTGTGCGCTCGTGGTCCGAGGTTCTTTTCGAAACGAGTGGTACATGGACACCATGGGTCCCCTGAGGGTCATGGCTATTTGGGAAAAACATTACCATTTAGCATGTGAGTACAGATATGTGACAGAGTTGGAACTTTATTGTTTATATTACTTTCTTTGGCTTGCGCATTAGTATTTCATTGTTGATAATTGGTGACTTATTCTGCGCGTGGATAAATTGAGGATCTTATTTGGGTTACATATTTGTTGTTCCTGTCTACCTATTTCATTAATTTTATGTATGTATGCATGATACTAATCTTAGTCGGCCTATGATACCTACCAGTACGTGTTGTTTGTACTGACCTACACTTGCTGCACTTTTTCTGTGAGTGCAGATTTAGAGCGAGAGACGTCTTCCAGACCTCGTATCTAGTTGAGGTTGTTCGCATCAAGATCTGAAGGTGAGCTCCTATCTGTGCCATGTCACCTGAAGATATTCCTTCATTTTCAGATGTCTATTTCCATCCCAGACATTATGTTATTTTTAGACAGTACTTCTTCTTTAGACATTGTTGGTTAGAGTCCTTGTACGGTGACTTTCAAATTTTGGGAATGTAATAGCTAGACTTCCGCACTTACTATTTAGTTTATTTTATTATCAGACATTTTATGCTATTATTTATTAGCAGTGTTTATTAATTGGTTTCAGAAATTGACATTGGCTTGATAATGGGTTAAGGGATTGGTTCGCCCACTATAGGACTAGTGTGTGTGCCACTCACATCTGTGTGGGACGTGACATGAGTGTTCATCCTTGTTAATGTGATGGAATAATACTTGGGATTTGAGGAAGACCTCATCTTAGGAGGTTAGGGGAAGCTCTAAGGTCTTTTCTCCTCAAAAAGTCGGACAAAAATGAAGTAGACTGAAAGATTTAAGAAAACTACACATTCTGGTGTTTTTATAGGTGGAGCCGATCTGCTCAAGTGTTCTGCGCCGCATATCGCCAAACGCTGGAGCATTTTGAAACGCGTTTCAAAACAGAATATGTGGCAAAGTTTTGGTTCTGATGCGTCCAAAAGGCATCGCAAACGCGTCCGCATAATGCCATCTGCGAGGTATTTCAGTCAAGCGGACGGCTCTGCGTCCGTTTAGTAAAACGGTCATAACATTTTGTACAGATTGCCGTTTGACCTCCATGGTATATGGATGGAAAGGTATTTCAAAGGCCTACAACTTTAATAAAGGAAGGTTTCCTAAAGTGGAAAACTTATGATCTCACTGCTTAAATTGCACCGCTACAGCGGAAGACTTTTCGCTGCCACGAGCCCGCTGTAGCGGGGAGGGGTCCCGCTGCATGAAGAGTTGCTTTTAAAATCGCCACTGCAGGGACCTCAGTAAGTCAGAATCCCGATTTAAATACCTTATTTCGACCCCACTCCTCACATAATCCCAAAAACAGTTCCCAAGAGCATAGCCGCGACTTTCTAAGGCTAGGGAACTATTCTTCATCATAGGTAAGCCTTAATCACTAACTTTCTACGCGTAATGTTCTTAGTGATTATTGTTTCAATCAAAGGACCTTTAAGAGGAATTGAAGGGTAGAACACAAATACCAAGGAAACCGTATAATATTAATGGGTATTATTGATTGTTCAACTATCTAGGAGTAGAGATTATCGCTTCATAGAATGAGAACTTGATATTCAATGATGGAAATTGGTTGTTGAGACCTAGGTTTCCAATAAATATGGGAACTTTGTCTAGAAATCAGATTGGAAGGGTTAAAATAATTAGATAATCCATTAATTGATTCAATATGAGGCTTGAGACTAGCATAAGTCTCAACCATTAGGATGATTAGCATTAGGATAATTATGACCCTAAGTATAATTACCCCATTTGATTAAGGGTATAATTGGTAGGATTGTCATCCTTAATAAGTTATTATTAAGTTGATGATCCTTTACTTACTTAGAATTGTAATTCTAAACTTTGAATGTTTTGAAGCTTTGAGGAAATGAAAAGCTATTGCGGAGTGATTGTATTGTTCCTGTTCGGCTTCGAGGTAGGTTACAGTTTACTTGAGTTAGCCTTTGATTAGTTGATTGTATATGTCGTAGAATCTATGAGAGAAAGCATGTCTAGGACTTCGGATGTGGAGTTTGGGTGATTGTTGTTAGTTGTATGATTAAATTGTGTGAAGTGTTTCCCCATTGTTGAGGTTGATAAACTTGAATTGTATTCTTGAAACCGTTGTAAGGAAGGTGTTCATATATACCCTTCAGAGACTGATTGAGATAACTTCAAATTATATTCTCATTTAGCAGATTATTTGTGGGTCTTATTATGACTTGTGTTATTGATTACAGTTCATTGATGTTGACTTGATACGTGTTCTTGAGTCATCCCTTGTGATTTGATTATGAGACGTTGTTGATGATAATTGAGGGAACGTATACATCTCTTAAGGCACATTTGACGGGGGTGACGATGTAGCCTAGTTGTGAGCTCGTGGGTCGATGGTCTTTTATGAACGAGTGGTACATGGACCATGGGTCCCCTGTAGGTCATGGCTATTTGGGGAAAACATTACCATTTATCATGTGTGCACAGATATGTCACAGAGTTGGAACTTTATTATTTATATTACTTTCTTTGGCTTGAGCATTGTTGTTTCATTATTGATAATTGGTGACTTATTCTGCGAGTGGATAAATTGAGGATCTTATTTGGGTTACATGTTTGTTGTGCCTGTCTGCCTATTTCATTTATTTTATGTATGTATGCATGGTACTAATCTTAGTCGGCCTATGATACCTACCAGTACGTGTTGTTTGTACTGACCTACACTTGCTGCACTTTTTCTGTGAGTGCAGAATTTGAGCCAAAGACGTCTTCCAGACCACGCATCTAGTTGAGGTTATTCGTATCAAGATCCGGGGGTGAGCTTCTATCCATACCATGCCGCCTGAAGATCTTTTTTATTTCATATGTCTATTTCCATCCCTGACATTATGTTATTTCTATACATTACTTCTTCTTTAGACATTGTTGGTTAGAGTCCTTGTTCGGTGACTTTCTGTCACGACCCAACCAGAGGGCCATGACAGGTACCCAGTATTGGCTACCGAGCACCCCTTATCATACTATCTATCGTTCAACCTGTACTGTCACGACCCAACCCCGTAGGCCGTGACTAGTGCCCGAGATGGACACTTATCATACTTGCGGTTAGCATATTAAGGGCTTTTATAAATACAAGACAAAACGTTGTTTGAAACTGTTGCGTATAATGTCACATACAAGCCGGTCAGGCTGTCGTAATGTAGAGAAATGCCAAATCGTAAATCATGCTGACACAACCGGACAACAACCATTCATGACCCACATACATGTCTACAGGCCTCTAAGAGTAACAACATTGTCATATAGCGGGACAGGGCCCCGTCGTACCCCTAGATAGACATATATATATACAACAGAAGGATCTGTACCAAAAGTATAGGCTCCGGAACAAGGAAGCACGCCAAAGTAGCAGAATGGATATCCTAGGCTGGCGGGTCACCACAACGAGCATCTGTACCTGCGGGCATGAAACGCCGCCCCCGAAGAAAAGGGGGTCAGTATGGAATATGTACTGAGCATGTAAGGCATGAAATACAGTAAAGAGGATCATAATCTTTCATTAGCTATAAGTATTTAGGAATCCAACTCTAAGCTAGCACTTCACCTATAGAAATTCGGGCAGCATTTCCCCTATAAATTCAACAAACCCCGAGAATTCCACTCGGCCAAATCATCAACAACAATACCAGCAATCATATTTTCCACATCAACAATTAATTCAAAACGCATTCTAACGTTGGTAACTCCTTTCTACATAATTCGACGGCATTCCATTTATATTCCAATTAACCACAACAACCCAACTCACAATCTTTCAACTCAATAAAAACAACAACAACACATTCCTCGCTTCCAAGTTCATGAATTATACCAACAACCACACGTTAACAACATCATTCATGCAATATAAGAAACCATGATAACTTCTACAACAACCCACAACGATTACAACTTCATTTTAAGCCATCAAACCTTCATTTTCATCATGGAATCCACAACAACAACAACAAAAAATATTAGATAAAATCAATTCATCACATCCTACCAAAGCAGCCCCTATACGGCCACAACCCACACACACATGTTTCATGAATTTCATCCATTTCTACATACTACAACACTCACAAATCATCCCTAACACATAGAAAAGGAGATTAAACCTTACCTTTTTCACTAAACTTCTCGACTCGGCTAGGGTTATAAATTGCACAATAAATGCTTTGCTTGCTCCAACAACTACTCCACGTTAATAAGGGCCTTCCAATTGGTTGGAATACTACTAGAAGAAAATTATTATATTTTTGATCAACTCCAAGGGCATCAAATTCGGCTAGCCATGGCCGAATACTTCTCCAAGTTTCTCCAAGTTTCTTGAGTTTATGAAGTGATGAAGAATTATCTTGCTATGTCATCTCTCAACTATATATATACTTAGTCCCTACAAATACAAGGTGGACACATGCCCCCACTCATGGCTTGAGTTAATTGGCCAAGCCATGGGTGGGACCCACACGACCACTTATGGCTTTTTGTGGTTCATGAACAAATAAATTCCTAATTCCACTTTGTCCTTAATATTCCATACCAATATTTATAAGCAACTTGTGCAGTAAGGCAAAACCGAAAAATAGCCTTGCCCTTAACTTATCGCGATTACCTTGAAATATCCTAATGTACAAAATATGGGATATAACACTTTCAGATATTGTGGATGTAATAGCTAGACTTCCACACTTACTATTTAGTTTATTTTATTATCAGACTGTTACACCTCAGAAAATTTTCTGTGAGCATACAATGAATAGACCAACGAAGAGTATGAGTGTACGATGTTTTACTAAGAAGGGAATGACTACCCATGAGTATTCAAAACGCGAAGGTTGCAGATTTGCATTTCGACCCAATGGTCGTAAAACATAATACGACCCATAAAGTGATTTACGGACCGTAAAGTGCTATCGTCTTCCAACTATCAAAACTTCAACTTTCTGTCAAATGTTGAAGTGGTTAAATACGACTCAGAATACAAATCGTAAATCGAAATACGGCCCGCAAACTGTGACCGTAAACCGCCATAACCTACACCAAACCTTTCTGTTTCTAATATTCTTAAATACGGTCATGAAGGACGGACTGTAAACCAGAATACGGCCAGTAAACTGGGTTTACGGCCACTGTGCATCCCGACTACTGTTCACAAAAATCAGATTTCTAAGTTAAGAAGAAGGGACTCCAAGCTCATTTTATTTCATTTCTCATCTTCACAATTCAAGAACTCTCTAGAATACTCCAAAACACTTCATCCATAAGGATTCAAGAGAATCAAGGGAAAATCCAGATCAACAACGCCAAATTCATGAAAACAAGAGTGTGAAACCTAGCTCAAGTTCATCTTCCTCAAAGAAAACTAAAAGAGGTGAAGTAGGGTTTTGGTGCTAGAGTAGAAACTCCACTCAAGGCTTGTTCCACCATCATCCAAGGTAAGTTTCATGACCATTTCATGTTGTTTAAGGTATTGGAAGGTTAAGATACCCGAATTGTAGAAAAGCATAGCAAATGGGTCATAAATGAGTGAATAGTGCCACAAGTGAATGGTAGTTGAATTGAATCATGAATGTTAGTGTGTTGTGAGTATGAATACATTATAAATGACATGTAGACCATGAGATATGTGTGATACATGATAAAATACGATAGCGAACCCAAAACCATAAATGTGGGAAAAATGAAGAAAAATGGTGGATCATGGTCATTGTATATGAATGATAATTGTTGATTGCAATATTGTAATTGTTGTTGTGGCTGTTGGGAGTTGATATGTAATATGGGAAAAGTAGTATAAACAAAGGAAGTGCTGCCCAATTGTCTCTAGAAATAGTAGTGCGTTCTTATAGTTGATTAACTAACGTTAGCACGAATCCTCTTTTGAAGGTAGAGACGTGACATTGAAGGAGAATAAGCGAACGCTAGATTGCTTAAACAAGAAAGGTATGTGAGGCTTAACTCTTCTTTCAAAAGGCATGAACCTTTCAAGTTTTCCATAATCCTTCTATAAGGTGAAGCTTATGAGTCCTTCTATATATCGAATCACCTATAAGCATGATAATAATGACAATGAGTTAGAGTATAGGGATTCAAGAAATTGTGGAACGATGTTCCTACAATGCTAATGATGTTATTATTGTTAACACTAGCCTTATGCTTTATTTCCTTCTAGGCGAGGCATGATACTCATAAAATGTCCATAATACAATCGGGGGTTCACGACCTTACGTCACCCCGACATAGTGTGGTTGCCTTAAAGCCTAATGTATACTCTTAATGCTAATGTATGCTATGACAAAAGATGATGAATAATGCTAACTTGTAATATGACTATGGGATGCATGGAATACCAAGAAAAGATAACATGATGCTATGGCATGAGATGTGTAATAGTGATGTGTTATGACTGATTTTGTGACGATATGATTCCACCGCGCCTATATGGCCGGGCATGTCACCGCTAATGCCGGCTGCGTATGATTCCACCACGCATATATGGTCGGGCATGTCACCGCTAATGCGGGCTGCTATGTTTACACCGAGCCCAGAAGGCCGGGCATGATCACCACTAGTGGGCGGCATATGAGGGTTACCCGAACGCAGGTAACGATGCGGATTACAATGTGATGATGTATGTGATGACGTATATGACGTATATGATGATGTATGTGATGATGTATGGGATGTGATAACATGTATACTATGATTTTGCAAAATGTGATATACGTAGAGAGTAGGTTGGTCACGATATACACTCAGGTTATATCCTTCTCTCATGATTCCTGATCCCTCTATTATGTTTGTTTATTTCATTCCTACCTTACATACTCAGTACAATATTTGTATTGACGTCCGTTTTCTTTGGACGCTGTGTTCATGCCCACAGGTAGACAGGGAGGAGATCTTGCTCCAGATTCTTAGAGGCTGTTAGCTGACTGAAAGCACCCCATTGTCCTAGAGGTGCCTATGATGATTCTTTTGCGTACAATTGTAGATGTCATCTCATAGAGGCTCGTAGATACTCAATGTGGGTCATGTGGTTTCATGGCGTGGTCATTGTGTAAACATATACATATATATTATTTTGCTAGCCTAAGGGCTCATGTGTATAAAAACATTATGTTTCTAAAGGAAAACGGGTTTTCTTATAAATCGAGCATGAATCTGATAAATGATTGTTAAATAAGCCTAAGGAGTACTAGTACAAACGATGCTCGACAGTTAGCCCCGGGTACCCGTCACGGCCCCTAGCCGGGTCGTGACAAAAGTGGTATCAGAGCAGTTCGGTCCTAGGAAGTGTCTACGAGCCGTGTCTAGTAGAGTCTTGTTTATGGTGTGTTGCGCGCCATATCAATAGACAAGAGGCTACAAGGAATTTAGGAAAAATGACCATCTTTCTTCTCAAGAGATCGTGCGATAGAGTCGTGTATAAGATGTTATCCTCCCTAATAGTGTGTCATGATTTCAGAATGCCGCCAAAGAGAAAAGCTATAGCCGCCCAGAAAGGCAAGACTACGGCAAAAAAGGCGGGTAGAAAGGGAGCCCCCGATGAATGTAGAAGAAGGCGAATCACATAACGAGGCCTTGTCCAACTCTTCATCTACCCCGCCTAATGTGGGAGAGCAGGGAGGAGCTATAGCTCCAATTCCTCCGCCGACTGCTTCGGGTCAACAAATGATCGAGGCCATCCAGTTGTTGACACAATTGGTTGCCGCACAGGCACAACGACAGAATGTAGGTTCAAGCGATCGGGCAGCGAGTACAAAGGCCCATGATTTTATGAGTTTAAATCCTCCGAAATTCTTCAGGTCAAAGCCGGATGAAGATCCGCAAAGTTTCGTAGATGAGATGTTAAGGACATTGAAGATTGTCCATGCCTCCGAGACCGAATCCGTAGAGTTGGTATCTTATAAACTCCGGGATGTGGCGGTGTTATGGTATAACAACTGGGTGTTATCAAGAGGAGAGAACGCGTCTCCTCCGGTTTGGCAAGAGTTTGTAGATGCTTTTATTCGTAACTATCTGCCACCCGAGGTCCGCCGAGCTAGAGCGGATAGATTCTTAAATTTGAAGCAAGGAAATATGAGTGCCCGGGAGTATAGCATGCGATTGAATTCTTTGGCTAGATATGCTCCGACTATGGTGGCCGACATGGGAGATCGGGTACATAGATTTGTGAGTGGTTTGGGGCCACATTTATTCAGAGATTGTCTGACGGCTTCCCTGCGAGATGGGATGGACATTTCCCAGATACAGGCCCATGCTCAGAATTTGGAGGGGCGACAACAACAACAAATGGGTGATCGCGACAGTGATAAAAGACAAAGCAAAAGGGCTAGATCTATGGGCATAGGCAGTGATTATAGAGGGGGATCGAGGCAAACTTATTCCCGACATTCAGGCCAGTCAGCAACTAGCGCACCTCCCTGGTCAGTTGACATAATATCATCCCGGACGCGGGATGCCCGGACGCGGGACATATGTGGGGGAGCCGACGTATTCGGCGCTATGATATGATATGTTCTATTTTCTATATATAAACAAGAAATGTTTTTCAAAGAGCTAAGCATGCATGGCATCCGCCCTAAGAGGCACTCAGATGTACAGGTTACTCTTTTATCTCATGATATGCTCTATGTTCCCATTCTGTATGGTTTATAATTACATCTCTTACTATGTTACTATTCATGCCTTACATACTCAGTACATTGCTCGTACTGACCCCTTTTCTTCGGGGGCTACGTTTCATGCCGCGCAGGTACACCCAGATGAGTATAAGCTATTATAGAGGATGTTCTAGCGGAGTTAGCAAGCTCCATTTGCTCTGGAGTGTTGCCGGGTCAGAGTAATATGCTATGATGTCTTGTTAGAAGTTAGAGACTTTGCAGACAGAGTCGTGGGCGTAGTATGTCAGTCTTGAAAGCGGCTTCACCAGCCGATGTGTCTTTATATTTTATGTTACAGACTCCACATGACCACAGATTTTGTTTGACTTGAGAACGACGAAAGAAAGATTCTGGAGGCTTAACTATGTTTTTCATTTCTTATTGATGTAAGAATCTACAGAGATTAAGTATGCAATAAGAGTCAGCGGGTTCGCTCGGCTCCAAATATGGGGTCGGGTGCCCATCACACCCTAGTAAGGTCGGGGTGTGACAAAGTGGTATCAGAGCAGGTCGTCCTAGGGGTTGTCTGCAAAGTCGTGTCCGGTAGAGTCTTGTTTATGGTTGTGAAGCCGGCCACATTTATAAACAGGAGGCTGCGGGGCATCTAGGGATTGTTGACCTTCTTTCTGTCTTAGATCGTGCGATAGAGCCAAGTCATAGGAAAATGGAATTCCAAATACAAGCCTTACCTACGACAGAAGAAGGTGAGTAGCGATATGGAAAGTCACAGGGGTAAGTATTGATATTCTGTTCTGTTACCTGAAACTGGAGGCTCTGGATGGCTGAGATGTGTCGTATACGTATGTATGCCCTGTAAGGTATTGTCGATATTTGCTGCGTACAAATTTGGAATAGTAAGGATTGCAAAGGAGATTCTGCCGGAATTGTTCAAAAATCAGGTCATTTAGGTAAGTACGTCTAACAGAAGGAAGCGTGGAAAGGAAATATCGTAAACGGACGATAAGTGGGATGAGTTGTTTCAGAAAGGTTATGGATTTGGTATGAAACGAAGAATAATAGCGAGAAAGACGATTAGCAGCCCAGAGGATTAAAATGGATAACGTTCGAGGCTTAGTAGGAGCAAGGTCTGCTAAAGGATTCAGAGAAAGTCGACAATTAGTTTTGATGTGGATTATTAGGTAAGGATGGTGGGTGGAAGTCCGAACTGGCTGATAATCGGGTATGCGTAAGTAACGGCGACGAAGGTATATTCGTTACCATTAGGAATCTGGGAATCTAGGACGAAAGGTAGTGATACACGAAGGTGAAGGGTAAAATAGTAATTGTAAAGGGAAGGACGTGTTATGGGAATGTCTCGGAATCTATAAGACCTCGACATGCTCCAGATCATGTAATAAAGGTCATGCGAGGAAGTGGATGCGATTATATCAGTAATAATGCATCGGATTCCATCAAAGTTTCGAGGTTAAGCGTGCAAAGGTGGGAGCAATTTTAGGATGGGTGACCCCCTGGGAAGTATGCAAGAAATTCTATATATCCAGACATAAGAGACAAATGAGAAGTTAGAGTAACCTAAGGGAAACTAGAGTATACGGGATGGCTGGAAACCTTAAGAGGTCGTGTAAGACGAGGTAGGCTAGACTGGAGAAGAGACAGAAAGTGCGTCACAGCTCTGGAAATTTGGATAGGCTCGAATAGCGTTTGGATATATATATGTTTGCGTAGGATATCCCACATATGATTGTATCGGTGGACATGTGAGTTCCAGCAATCGGCGCTACAGTAAGGAAGGCATTGATCACGCAAGGGTACCGAAGTTCGAGGGACGACAAAAATAAATGGTACCAGTGTTACGAGGTAAGCTGCTATTATTTTACTACAGGTTAAGATCGAAAATTCTAATATAACGATATTTGGAAAAGGAAGAGAGTGAATAGATGGAAAACAAAGAGATCAAAGTGTCGAAAGGAGGTGAAAGGTAAGAAACCTCAGTAAGTGAAGCTCCCGAGAGAAATTACCGGCAAAGTACGAGACTATTTAGATAAAAATTCAAAGGTAGGCACGTGAAAAGGATAAAGTATGGTAATACGGAACAAAAGAGGAGTATATGAGGTTCGAGAACCAATTTCAGTAAGTAGGGTTAAGGGAATAGTAACCACGACAAGGAATGTGAAGTAAGAGAAGGAATGACTAAGCTTAGTGACGATGTTATAAGACTTTGGCCTTGAAAGATCTATAAAAGAATAAATGTGTAGCTATATTAATGTAGTGAGAGGTTCGATGAACAAGGATAGGGAGAGTAAAGGTTGTAAGGATTCTGTGTTAAGATCAAAAGTAGCGGGACGCTTGAGAAATATGGACGCACAGCTACAACACAAACACGTAGTTAAAGAAGAATTACGAGCAAGTGAGCTAAGCAAGCGAAAGGACGAACAGTGGATGAAAGGGTATGGAAATGTGGACAAAATGATGACATAGACAGGAAGTAAAAGAAAAACTTAGGATGAGAAGTTTCGATATGATATGCACGGAGTTGGAAAGAAAGACGAGGAATAAGGTATAAACGAAGACTTCATAAAAGGACTGTTGGCGCATAAGGAGCCCCTTAAAGGGGGGAGACCATATTATATTAGGCTTAAAAAGGAATCACAACAATTTCAAGCGCCAGAAAAGGAAATTTATTAGTTCAGGGCCAGGGTTCAAAACATATCAACATATCAAGAGGATACATGAAAGAAGTAGAAACGAGTTGGTGCAGTGGATTAGAAAACCCACGACACGGAATGAAGATTCATGTAAAGACCGAGGAGTTCGATGCTAAAGAAAATAGGGTAAAGGATAAGGAATGGGCATGAAGAAAAGGATAACTATAAAAAGGGACCCCCCCCCCCCCCCAAAGTGATACAAGACCCCATAAGATCAGTTGAACATTCGAGGACGAATGTTCTAAAGGGGGGAGGATGTTATAGCCCGTATTTTGTACATTCGGATATTTAAAGGAAGTCGTGGTAAGTTAAGGGTAGGACTATTTTCAAAATTATTTTAATGTACAAGTTGTTTATTAGTATGGAAATATTGATAAAGGTTAAGGGTAAAAAGGAAAATTCGCAAAATGGTTCATGGTAATATTGTGGAAAGGCTAGGGGCAAAATGGGAATTTCACAAAATATTCAAGAAAGTTCATGAAAAAGCCAAGATGGCCGTGTGGCATGTGTGTGGCATGTGCCCACATTTTTATTTGATGGGGCAAATTATGCATATGGACAAAGCTTGCATGGCAAGACATTAGTCTTCATTGTTTTAACTTAAGAAATTTCAAGAAAAGTGGAGAAGGGACATATGTCCCTTTGGTATTGGAAGGAGCTATATATATAGAGAGAGAGAGAGAGATGACCAAATAAGATATATTCATCTTCCAAATCAAGAAGCTTAGAGAGAAAAGAAAAAAAAAAAAGGGGTTCGGCCATGGTGGCCGAACATGGAGCCATGGAAAGTTGATCCAAAAAAAATTATTTCTTCTAGCTTTTCTACTAAATGGAAGGCCCTTATTAACATGGAGTAGTTTTTGGAACAAGCAAAGCATTCATTTGGGCAATTCATAAGCCTAGCCGAATGAAGGAGTTAAGTGAAGAAGGTATGTATTCAATCTTCTTCCACATGTGTTAGGAGTTATTTGTGCATGCTATAGTATTGAGAAATGGATGAAATTCATGAAATATATGCATGTTGGTTGTAGTCGTGTGGGTGGTTGTCTTGTGTAGAAGTGATGAATTAATTTTACTTGGTATTTTAGTTGTTGTTGTTGAGGGTTCTATGATGCAAATGAAGGTTTAATGGTTTAAGTTGGCATTTCAATTGTTTGTAGGTTGTGGCCGAATATAGGGCTATGTTGGTAAGGTGTGATGAATTGATTCTATTTAGTATTTTGATTGTTGTTGTTGTGGATTTCATAATAAAAATGAAGGTTTGATGGTTTGAAATGAAGTTGGAATCATTGTGGAATTGTTGGAGAAGTTAATGTGATACTAGCATGAATTCTTATATTTGTAAGAATAAAGTTTCTAATGTGTGGATTGTAGATGTAATTCATGAATTTGGAAATGAGAAATGTGTTGTTGTTGCCCTTATTAAGTTTGGAAGATTTCGGATTTGTTATGGATAATTTGGCCGAGTTAAATTCTCGGGTTGTAGATTGATACTTTGGCCGAGTTGGATTCTCGGGGATGGTTATAATTACAGGGGAAATGCTGCCGAAATTTCGGCAGATTATAAATGAGTTTATTTGAAGGACTAAGACAAGTATATTATGATGAGTCTAATGATTGTGTAAATCTTCTTGAATGTAGACTAGCGATAGCGAGCTTGGACAAATAAGCGTAACTAATAGGACGTGAGACAGGTATGTTAAGGCTTGTCCCTTTCTTTCAAAGGCATGATCCCGATGTTATGATTTCATAATTGTTTCCATATCTTACTTGTTTTTCAAAAGTTAGATGTGTATGATTCCAAGGCATGATTCTCTTCCCGATAACTCGTAAATGTTTTTTTTCCAAAGTGCCTGTACTCTATCAAAACAGAGGTTTATGATTTTGTAAGTTTTTATGACCATAATGATGGATATGTTTCACGATTACAATGATGATGTCAAAGATGAGAATATTTCTATGATGACTATGATAAAAATGATTTTCCAAAAATGACTTCTGAAATGTTCGTAAAAGGTTCTGTACTTCAAACACTCATAACTCTCTTATACTAAATCGGATTGACCTGAAACTTGTTTCTGAGCCTTCAGGTGTCGGTTTATGTATGTTGTTATTCGTTGCTCGTCTCATCTTATAATAATTGTTCCTTCAAGATGAGACAAAGCGGCCATGGTTATTCCATAATGTAATCGGAGGTTACCGACCTTACGTCACTCCGATGGATACATGACTTTCTTTGGGCTCTCATGCATGCTGCTTATATGATATATGTATATGATATATGTATATGTATATGGGGGATATGGGGAAAAGGGCCATATGTTGCGCTATAGATGCATTGCCACCTGGTCAGTTGGCGTAATATCATCCCGGACGCGGGACATATGTAGGGGAGCCGACGTATTCGGCGCTATGATATGATATGTTCTATTTTCTATATATGAACAAGAAATGTTTTTCAAAGAGCTAAGAATGCATGGCATCCGCCCTAAGAGGCACTCAGATGTACAGGTTACTCTTTTATCTCATGATATGCTCTATGTTCCCATTCTGTATGGTTTATAATTACATCCCTTACTATGTTACTATTCATGCCTTACATACTCAGTACATTGCTCGTACTGACCCCTTTTCTTCGGGGGCTGCGTTTCATGCCGCGCAGGTACACCCAGATGAGTATAAGCTATTATAGAGGATGTTCCAGCGGAGTTGGCAAGCTCCATTTGCTCTGGAGTGTTGCCGGGTCAGAGTATTATGCTATGGTGTCTTGGTCGAAGTTAGAGACTTTGCAGACAGAGTCGTGGGCGTAGTATGCCAGTCTACAAAGCGAATTCACCAGCCGATGTGTCTTTATATTTTATGTTACAGACTCCACATGACCACAAATTTTGTTTGACTTGAGAACGACAAAAGAAAGATTCTGGAGGCTTAACTATGTTTTTCATTTCTTATAGATGTAAGAATCTACAGAGATTAAGTATGCAATAAGAGTCAGCGGGTTCGCTCGTCTCCGAATATGGGGTCGGGTGCCCATCACACCCTAGTAAGTTCGGGGTGTGACAGGACCGTAAACCATAATACGGCCCCGTAAACTGGGTTTACGGCCACTGTGCATCCCGACTACTGTTCACAAAAATTAGATTTTTATGTTAAGAAGAAGGGACCCCAAGCTCATTTTATTTCATTTCTCATCTTCACAATTCAAGAACTCTCTAGAATACTCCAAAACACTTCATCCACAAGAATTCAAGAGAATCAAGGGAAAATCAAGATCAACAACGCCAAATTCATGAAAACCAGAGTGTGAAACCTAGCTCAAGTTCATCTTCCTCAAAGAAAACTAAAAGAGGTGAAGTAGGGTTTTGGTGCTAGAGTAGAAACTCCACTCAAGGCTTGTTCCACCATCACCCAAGGTAAGTATCATGACCATTTCATTTTGTTTAAGGTATTGGAAGGTTAAGATACCTGAATTGTAGAAAAGCATAGCAAATGGGTCATAAATGAGTGAATAGTGCCATAAGTGAATGGTAGTTGAATTGAATCATGAATATTAGTGTGTTGTGAGTATGAATACATTATAAATGACATGTATACCATGAGATAAGTGTGATACATGAGAAAATACGATAGTGAACCCAAAACCTTAAATGTGGGAAAAATAAAGAGAAATGGTGGATCATGGTCATTGTATATGAATGATGATTGTTGATTACTATATTGTAATTGTTGTTGTGGGTGTTGGAAGTTGATATGTAATATGGGAAAAGTAGTATAAACAAAGGAAGTGCTGCCCAATTGTCTCTAGAAATAGTAGTGCGTTCTTATAGTTGATTAACTAACGTTAGCACGAATCCTCTTTTGAAGGTAGAGACGTGACATTGAAGGAGAATAAGCGAACGCTAGATTGCTTAATCGAGAAAGGTATGTGAGGCTTAACTCTTCTTTCAAAAGGCATGAACCCTTCAAGTTTTCCATAATCCTTCTATAAGATGAAGCTTATGAGTCCTTCTATATATCGAATCACCTATAAGCATGATAATAATGACCATGAGTTAGAGTATAGGGATTCAAGAAATTGTGGCACGATATTCCTACAATGCTAATGATGTTATTATTGTTAACACTCGCCTTATGCTTTATTTCCTTCTAGGCGAAGCATGATACTCATAAAATGTCCATAATACAATCGGGGGTTCACGACCTTACGTCACCCCGACAAGTGTGGTTTTCTTAAAGCCTAATGTATGCTCTTAATGCTAATGTATGCTATGACAAAAGATGATGAATAATGCTAACTTGTAATATGACTATGGGATGCATGGAATACCAAGAAAGGATAACATGATGCTATGGCATGAGATGTGTAATAGTGATGTGTTATGACTGATTTTGTGACGATATGATTCCACCGCCCCTATATGGCCGGGCATGTCACCGCTAATGCGGGCTGCGTATGATTCCACCGTGCCTATATGGCCGGGCATGTCACCGCTAATGCGGGCTGCTATGTTTACACCGAGCCCAAAGGGCTGGGCATGATCGCCACTAGTGGGCGGCATATGAGGGTTACCCGGACGTTGGTAACGATGCGAATTATGATGTGATGATGTATATGACGTATGTGATGATGTATGGGATGTGATAACATGTATACTATGATTTTGTAAAATGTGATATATGTATAGAGTAGGTTGTCCACGATATACACTCAGGTTATATGCTTCTCTTATGATTCTTGATCCCTCTATTATGTTTGTTTATTTCATTCCTGCCTTATATGCTAAGTACAATATTCGTACTGACGTCTGTTTTCTTTGGACACTGTGTTCATGCCCATAGCTAGACAGGGAGGAGATCTTGCCCCAGATTCTTAGAGGTTGTTAGCTGCTGAAAGCACCCCATTGTCCCGGAGGTGCCTATGATGATTCTTTTGCGTACAATTGTAGATGTCATCTCATAGAGGCTCGTAGATACTCAATGTGGGTCATGTGGTTTCATGGCGTGGTCATTGTGTAAACATATACAAATATATTATTTTGCTAGCCTAAGGGCTCATGTGTATAAAAACATTATGTTTCTAAAGGAAAACGGGTTTTCTTATAAATTGAGCATGAATCTGATAAATGATTGTTAAATAAGCCTAAGGAGTACTAGTACGAGCGGTGCTAGGCGGTTAGCCCCGGGTACCCGTCACGGCCCCTAGCCGGGTTGTGACACAGACATTTTATGGTATTATTTATTATCAGTGTTTATTAATTTGGTTAAGAAATTGGCATTGGCTTGATAATGGGTTAAGGGATTGGTTCGCCCACTATAGGACTAGTGTCGGAGCCACTCACGTTTGTTTTTGGGACGTGACAAAATTGGAATCAGGGCTTTAGGTTCGTTGATCTCATCGTACAAGGACATGTCTAGTAGAGTCCTGCGGATCGGTACGGAGACTTATGTACTTATCTTCGGGAAGCTATGGGACACTAGGAAACATCAATTTCTTTCTTTCTTTCATGCTACTTAACTCCAATTGATATGTGGATGATTTAAATTGGTATCTGACTTTTCTTTCTATTCTCTCACATATGGTGAGGACTCGTACGGCAGCAGCAGCTAACGACGCACCCGCGCCGGCCACTGGTGCCACAGCTCGCGGGATAGGTCAGACCGCTGGGGCCATAGCTTGTGGAGAAAGAGGCCAGAGGTCGAGGGCTCAGACGCAGTTATCACAGGTACTATCTCAGTCTGTCGCCGGTAGGCTTTTGCACTATTTGATTCGGGCTCCACGTTTACGTATGTGTCTACTTATTTTTTTAGGAGTTTTGATATGACTTGTGACTTGCCTAATACTCTTATTTTTGTGTCTACTCCAGTTGAAGATCCTGTAGTTGTAAATAAAGTGTTTCAATCTTGCACCGTCACGATTATGGGTTATGGTACTTGGCTAGACTTAATGATTTTAGACATGGTAGATTTCGATGTTATTCTGTGTATGATTTTTCTATCTCCCTAAATAGCAATCCTTGACTGTTACGCTAAAACCGTCACCTTAGCTATGCCCGGGATACCTAGACTTGAGTAGAAAGGAAATCTTAATCCCTCTCCCAAGAAAATTATCTTATATTTTCGCACTAGGAAACTCATTGAGAGGGAGTGTCTAGCTTATTTGGCGCATATTCATGATATTGATGCTGAGATACCTCCACTTGAGTCAGATCCTGTAGTTTGTGAGTTCGCAGAGGTATTTTCTGCGGACATACTTGGTATGCCACCAGACCTTGACATTGATTTTTGTATTGACTTAGAGCCGGGGACTCGCCCTATTTTGATCCCTCCATATCGTATAGCTCCAGCAGAGTTGAAGGAATTAAAAAAACAGCTTCAGGATCTTCTCAGTAAGGGTTTTATTCGCCAGAGTGTCTCTCCGTGAGGCGCTCCTGTGCTTTTTGTGAAAAAGAAGGATGGGACTATGCGGATGTGCATTGATTACCCCCAGTTGAATAAAGTCACCATCCGGAATAAATATCCTATTCCTCGCATTGATGATCTATTTGACCAGCTTCAGGGAGCATGTGTGTCCTCTAAATTGATTAGAGATCGGGCTACGATCAGTTAAAGCTTCGGGCGGAGGATATCCCTAAGACAACCTTTCGGACTAGATACGGCCATTATGAGTTTCTTGTCATGTCTTTCAGGCTCACTAATGCCCCTTCTGCTTTTATAGATTTAATGAACCGAATATTTATGCCATTCATAGATTCTTTTCTTACTGTATTTATTGATGATATACTGATTTATTCAAAGAGCAGGAAAGATTATGAAAAACATCTGAGAGTTGTCCTTGGATTATTGAGGGATAGGAAGTTGTATGCTAAATTCACTAGGTGTGAATTTTGGCTTGATTCGGTGTCCTTGGGACACATGGTTTCAAAAGAGGGGATTATGGTTTATCCCAAGAAGATTGAGGCCATCAGATATTGGGCTAGGACCATATCTGTGACAGAAACCTGCAGCTTCGTGGGTTTAGCTAGTTACTATCGCCGGTTCGTGAAGGGATTTGCTTCCATTCCATCACACTTGACCCATTTGACGCAGAAAGAGGTACCTTTTCAGTGGTCCGATGAGTGTGAAGAGATCTTGCAAAAGCTCAAGACATTGTTGACTACAACACCGATTCTTGCTTTGCCCGTGGAGGGTAAGGATTTTGTGGTTTATTGTGATGCTTCTCGTTCAGGTTTGGGTGCTGTGTTGATGCAGGATAAAATAATTATCCTACTCATGACTTAGAGTTTGCTGCAGTGGTATTTGCATTAAAGATTTGGAGAAACTATCTTTATGGTGTCCATTGGGAAATATTCACTAATCATCATAGCCTACAGCACGTGTTTGCGGGATTTAAATTCTAGGCAGTAGAGATGGATGGAATTGTTGAAGGATTATCATGATACTATTTTATACTATCCGGACAAGTCAAACGTAGTGGTGGATGCCTTGAGTAAGAAGACAGCTAGTATGGGCAGCTTGGCTCGTTTGGTCACTTCAGAGCGTCCGTTGGCCATGGAAGTTCAGGCTTTGGCTAACAGTTTGGTGCGGCTTGATTTATGCGGTTCTGGCAGGGTGATGGCTTTTATTGAGGCGAGGTCATCTCTTCTAAATCAGATTAAGGTAAATCAATGTGATGATTTGAGTCTATGAAAAATTCGAGATAAGGTAATGAGTGGTGAGGCCAAGGAGGTCTTGATCGATAAAGAGGGTGTGTTGAGTAATAAAGGGCGTGTGTATGTTCCTCAAGTGGATGACTTGATTCAGACGATTTTAGATGAGGCCCACGGCTCTAGATATTTTATTCATCCTGGTGCTATGAAGAACCACCGTGATCTGAGGTAGCATTACTGGTGGGCTTGGATGAAGCGTGATATAGTTTATTATGTTTCCAAATGTTTAAATTATCAGCAGCTTAAGTACGAGCACCAAAGGCCCGGTGGTACTCTTCAGAGGATGCCCATTCCTGAATGGAAGTGGGAGAGGATCGCCATGGATTTTGTGGTGGGTCTTTCAAAGACCATGGGTAAGTTTGATTCGATCTGGGTCATTGTTGATCGGTTGACTAAGTCTGCACATTTTATCCAGGTCCAGCTTACTTATAATGCTGAGAAGTTATCCAAGATATACATTCGTGAGGTTGTTAGACTATATGGGGTTCCTATTTCTATCATATCCAATAGGGGCACGACGTTTACATCTCGGTTTTAAAAGAATCTGCATTTGGAATTGGGTACTAGGTTGGACCTTAGTACAGCTTTCCACCCCCAGAAAGACGGTCAGTCCGAGCGTACGATTCAGGTTCTTGAGGAGTCTGAGCGGACGATTCAGGTTCTTGAGGACATGCTTCGTGCATGTGTGATTGATTTCGGTGGTCATTGGGACCAGTTTTTACCATTGGCGGAGTTCGCGTACGATAATAGTTATCATTCAAGCATTGATATGGCTCCATTCGAGGCACTCTATGGGAGGAAGTGTAGGTCACCTATTGGGTGGTTTGATACGTTCGAAGTGAGATCTTGTGGTACTGATATGTTGAGAGATTCTCGAGATAAGTTCAAGGTGATTCAAGAAAAGCTCTTAGCAGCTCAGAGTAGGCAGAAGGAGTATGCGGATCGAAAGGTCCAGGATCTTGAGTTTATGGTAGGGGAACAAGTACTGTTGAAAGTCTCACCCATGAAGGGTGTGACGAGATTTGGAAAGAAAGGCAAGCTTAGTCCTACATATATCGGCCCCTTTGAGATTCTTGTTCGTATTGGAAGGTAGCGTATGAATTAGCTTTACCCCCAAGTCCACCCGGTGTCCACCCGGTGTTTCATGTCTCTATGTTGAAAAGGTATCATGGTGATGGATCCTATATCATTTGTTGGGATTCGGTTCTATTAGATGAGAAATTTTCCTATAAAGAAGAGCCTGTTGCTATATTAGATAGGGAGGTGCGTAAGTTGAGATCGAAGGAAATCGTGGCAGTTAAGGTCCAGCGGAAGAATCATCCTGTTGAGGAAGCTACTTGGGAGACCGAGACATATATGGATAATAAGTATCCCCATCTTTCCACTGAATCAAGTACCTTTTCCCTTGTTTCTTTCCTTCTTGTCCCTTTGAGGACGAACGGTTGTTTAATTGGTATCTGATATAACGACCCGCATGGTCGTTATGTGTGCGTTGACCATTCTACCCTTGCTAGTACTTTCCCGAGGTTAGGAATGAGTGGACCTAAATAAGTTGGGGCATGTTTTATGTTGTGTTTTCTGACTTATAAGTGACTGTTGACACCCAATTTTGGCCTTCCACATGTTTAATTAATTATATTTAAAATAAAGTAAAATAACCGTCCGCGGAAGGAAAAAATATTCTTTTAACTAATTTCAGTGTTATTTGACATTTCATGTGGCAAAATATCACTATATATATATATATATATATATATATATATATATATATATATATATATATATATATATATATATATATATATATATATATATATATATTATTTTCTTAATTTTAAAGTATGTTATTAAATAGGGAAACCAAATTTCATCTTAAAGAATATTCATTTTTACTTGGTACACATTTTGAATCACCGATTTTGAGTCATTCCCTATTTAAAATATTTTGGTTACAATTTAAATCAATTTGGTTAGCTCTTAAATGACGCTGGCCACATTTGCAAAATGCTCAACACGTAGTACTTTTTAAAAATTCCTTTAGTTCTGTTCGCCCAATCCGCGCTTGCCACGTGGGCATGACGCGGATCAAGCCTTTCTTTTGATCTGGGTCGTCCAGCTATTTAATCCGATGGTCCTCACTTTTCCCATTTGTTTTGTTTTTTTTCTTTTTCTTTTTTCCTTTATATATATATATATATATATATTCCTTTTCATTTAAATGTTTCTTTTAATCTGGACCATCGATCAATATTTGATCAACGGCCCAAATTAAATCCCCACCTTTAATCCCATCAGATCCCCAAAACATAGAAACCCTTACACCCACAAACCTCTCCCATCGCCGCCTGCTCCCACCTTCTCCTCTCTTCTTTTTCCTCCTTCCCCATGCCAAAGGACAACCATGGCAGACGAAGCCCACATC
This sequence comes from Lycium barbarum, assembly GCF_019175385.1. Classification (NCBI taxonomy): domain Eukaryota; kingdom Viridiplantae; phylum Streptophyta; class Magnoliopsida; order Solanales; family Solanaceae; genus Lycium; species Lycium barbarum. Next base: position 42,362,122 of record NC_083348.1, on the reverse strand, counting down.
CCTCTCGTCCTTTCCTCACTATTCACAACGTCACCATGGTACTCGAAGCCATGGCAAAATCTTCCACTCCGCCGAATCCTCAACGAGTAAGTACCCTATCTTTTCCCCTCTATTTCTTTTTGTCTCATCAACAGACCCCGCCCCCTCTCCTTGCATTTTTTTTAAATTCAAAATCGAACCCAACCCTCAAAATTTCGTGTATAAATAGAGGCTCTTGGTGCTTCCATCAGGAGGGTTTTTTTTGGAGTCTAAGTTTTCAGTCTTGGAAGTTCTAAAAAAACAAGTAGTAAAATCTGAAAGTTTTTTTTTTCGAAGAAATTTTTAGCCAAAATATCTCTCTTCTAAGTTCCTTTCATTTCTCGTTTGAGTTTCGAATCTAGGGAATCAAAGTTGAAATCGATTCAAACACTCTTGGACCCATTTCGTTGCTCAAAATCAGGTAAAATCGCTTCCCATTTCTCTTTGACTTTTTTACTGTTTTTAGCTTAAAAATGTTATTCGTCATCGTTCTCATTTTATTATTTTATATGGTTGAAATCCCGACTGAAATATGTGTTATTTGCTAGACGGTTGAAATCCGGACTGAAATATGCGTTATTTGCTAGACGGTTGAAATCCCGACTGAAATATGTGTTATTTGCTAAACGGTTGAAATCCTGACTGGAATATGTATTATTTTCTGATCTTGTTGAGACGATTGAAATCCCGATCGAAATACTGATTTGTTACTGTTCTGTGATGTTTGACTGTTTTGGGGTTTTACCTTATGTAAAAAGGTTTAGTTGTCTAAATTTGGCCTTAGTTTAGGTTCTGTTTAATTGCTTTTTTTTCTTCATTTTGTTCTGATTCAGAGATATGCAATTGGGATGTATTACCAAGAATATTAGAAAATCTTAACATTCAATATGGTTTGATTATGTTTTTCCTAGGTTCTGCCTAAAAAGTGATTTTCGATGTAGCCTTGGTTCTAAGTTTGTGAATTAAGATTACATTGTAGTGTTCTTCTCTTTTCTTTAACAAAGTTGGAGTTTGTTTGTAGTCCTCAGTTTTTATCCAGTTCTCTTTCGCCTTAACATCGGTTGAAATTTATTAGCTATACTTCTCTTAGTTTGAGAATTTGTTACTACTTTGCTCCTTAATTCATATGTATAGCTTAATTTGTATCAGTTGGTTAAAAGAGAGAAATTAATTTGGTCGATTACTAGCCGAAGGTGAAGCTAATTTCTTCTTTTCTTGGCTAGCTTGAATTCCCAAATCTTCCTCTCTTTAGTTTAACTAATATTGTCCAGTTTCTTTTTTTTGGTTCGCTTAAATTCCCATAAAGTTTAGCTCTTTAGTTTCTTTGTTAGATAATTAGTTTACTTTACTCTGTTTCCTTTTAAAATTCATATCTTTTTGGTAGAGGAAAACAATTGGGTTGAATACTCGGTTAAGGTGAAGTTAATCTCTTCCCTTTACTACTAGTTTTAGTTCCCAAAGCTTGTATCCTCCAGGACCAGTTCTTCGTTTCTTTTAGCACTTAAGCTAGATTCTGTATCTTTTTCTCTCTGTGCTAGCAGCTGATGTGTTGAACGGAACGAGAAAGTCAAGTTTGGTTCGAATATGAATGGTGTTGAGGTCTCACCTCAAACCCATATCATGAAGGCTCCCCAAAATAGAAACTTCCATGACTTCCATTGTTATCTAGTAACTCTCTTATTTTAATCCCGTCTCAATCCTTAAGCTTGATTAGTTCCAATTCTGCGCAGCTTTTATATTCATAAATCGTCTAAAGTTTAAAAGTTTTAATATCTGTTCTTTCTGTCCAGCCCCTTTGTTTCAGTTCTTTTTTTTCCCTTTCTTTTTTCACTTTAGTTCTTCTTATGGTTCCCTTCACTTTGTTTGCTAATTTTTTTTGGTTTACTTACATACATTGTCTGTTAACAGGAGAAAATATTTTGGTTGAGTACTAGTGAAGGAGAAGTTAATCTTTTTCCCTTTGTCACTGGTTTTTTTTTTTTTTACTCCCAAAATAATTCTCCTCTATCTTTAAAAACTTTATTCTAAAAATCTGTTCAGTTTCTTATTTTCGGCTTGTTTAAGATTATGAGATTTTATTTTAGTCTCTATGTCATCATTTATTTGCCTCTTTTTTCTGTTGTAGTTCTTTAGAAAGGAAGAAACTAATTTGGTCGATTACTAGCCACAGGTGAAGTTAATTTCTTTCCTTCTTGGCTAGCTTGAATTCCCAAATTCTTCCTCTTTTTATCATCCAAGGGCTGTCCAGTTTGTTTTTTTTTCTTTTAGTTTATTTCTAATAAGTTTAGATTCTTGGTTAGTTAGTTAGTTTTACTCTGCTTTCCTTAAGAAGTTGTTTATCTTATGTTTTGTTGGAGGGACATGGGATTAGCTTGGGTGCCAATGGTAATGACTTACGTCATTTTTTGGTGATGGCCTATACTTTAAATATGTTACACCTAGAAAAATTCCCCTTACATGTATTGTGAATAGGACAACGAAGGTCATGACGTATACGGTGTTTTGATGAGTAAGAAGTAGTATTTGACGATCCTAAACGAGAATTTGAAGGCATGGGAGATAAGGAGAGATAGTTGCTAAGAAAAGCAAACCATATGTGGTGTATCGGGTAGGAATAACGAGCAACGATTTTGTGATGGCAAAATGATGTCTTAGAGAAGTGTAATAACGCCTGTTAGGTTGATGTTGAGATGTTAAACAAGTGCCAAGAAGGTTCCATAAGGATCGGAGATCAAACGAGACAACGAGAACGAAACGGAATCACTGGGCATTATACGGCCCAATCTACGGATCGTATAATTTATACCAGCCGTAGATTGGACCGTATAACTGGCCAAGAAGGCCACCAGCCACTGGACCAAATGTACTCCCATACATACGGTCCGTATAAATAGTACGGACCGTATGTTGTTCCGTATAATGTTGGTCGGCCAGCTTTTTAAATCACTTAAGGGATCATTTTTCCATTCCATCTTATTTCATCTTCCACTCTCCAACTCAAGAATTCTCTAGAAAAGTCTTCAAACACTTCAACCACAAGAATACCAAGGAATCAAGGATCAACAACATTAAATTCATGAAAAAAAGTGTGTGAGACTCAAGTAAAGTTCATCCAAACTAAGAAATCCCAAAAGAGGTGAAGAAGGGTTTTGGTGCAAAAGGAAGGATTCCACTCTAGACTTATTCCACCAACATCTAAGGTATGTTTCATGACTATACCATGTTGTTCAAGGCATTGGAAGGCTTAGATACTTGAAATGTAGAAGAATATAGAAAAAATGGGTCATTACTGAGTGAATAGTGTCACAATTGAATGATAGTGGAATGGAATCATAAATGTTGATGCGTTATGGTTATGAATACGTTGTAAACGATGTTTAGACCATGAAATGAGTATTATATAAGAGGAAACGCGATAACGAGCTATAACCATTAAATGTGGAAAAATTGGAGAGAAATGGTGGATTTTACTCAATGTATATAAAGATGATTGTTGGTCTCTATATCGTGGATGTTGTTGTGAATGTTGGGAGTTGATATAGAATATGGGAAAAGTAGTAGAAATAAAGGAAATGCTGCCCAATTTTCCCTAGAAATCACGATGCCTTCTTGTAGTCAATTAACTAACGTTAGTCCGAATTCTCTCGTGAAGGTAACGACGTGATATCGAAGGAGAACAAGTGGACGATAGCTTAGCTAAACGACAAAGGTATGTGAGGCTAGTCCTTTCTTTCTAATGGCATGAATCCTATATCATGAATTCCTTTCCTCTTCATGAGTGCCTATATTCCGGAAAGCTAAAAGCCTATATCCATAAGTGCTCATATAAGATAAAGAGATATGATATAATGATGCCATGTTGATAATGATGTTATTTATTGCTCACACTCACCTTATGCACTACTTCCTTCAAGGTGAGGCAGAATGTTCATAAATGTCCATAATGGAATCGAGGGTTCACGACCTTACGTCACCTCGATAGAGCGCAGTTGTCTAGAGCCTTTATGCATGTATGATGACAAGTATATTTCGATGAGCATATTATTATAAGCATTTTATGATGAGCATGACATGATTGCATCACACCGGGCCTAGTTGGCTGGGCAGTCACCGCCAAGGCGGGCAGCTATACAGATACACCATGACCTTTTTGGCATGCGCAGACACCACTAGTGGGCGGCATGAGATGGTACCCCGGACGCGGGAGGCCTGGACGCGGGCTAATGTTATTGATTATCACACCGTTCCGACATAGACGGGCAGCTTACATATTATGCATACATGACATGATAATGAGTATGAGTAAGACAGCATGCATTACTTCCTTTATGATGATCATTCGGATCCAGATGTTTCATATTGATGTTTTCACTATATTATTGTTGTCTTTATTCATTGTTTATGCCTCTCATACTTAGTACAATATTCGTACTGACGTCCGTTTTCTTTGGACGTTGTGTTCATGCCCACAGGTAGACAGGGAGGCGAGCTTGATCCAGATTCTTAGGAGCTGTTAGTTGATTGGAAGCACTCCATTGTCCGGAGGTGATTATGATTTTTTTTTTGGTATATATATGCATATTTTGGGCACGACGGAGTCTTGTTCCGTCTATGTATACAGTATGTCAGTAGAGGCTCGTAGATACGCAGTGTGGGTTAGATGGTCTCACAAGATGTTATCATACGTATATATATTTTTGATGGCCGAGAGGCAAATGTAGATAAAGCATTTATGTTTCTATATAAATTATGTTTTCCTATAATTTCATGTACAAGTTGATAAAAAGGGCATTAAATGAGTAAGATGAGTAGTAGACCAAGCGGTGCTCGGTGGCTAGCTCCGGGTACCCGTCGCGACCCCTAGCTGGGTCGTGACAGAAGTGGGATCAGAGCAGTTTGTCCAAGGAAGTGTCTACGAGCCGTGTCTAGTAGAGTCTTATTTATGGTGTGTTGTGCGCCACGCTAATAAACAAAAGGCTACAGGGCATTTAGAAAAATGACCATCTTTCTTCTTATTAGATCGTGCGATAGAGCCATATATAAGATTTCATTTTTCCTAAAAGTGTGTTGTGCTTTCCGAATGCCGCCAAAGGGAAAAGCTACAGCCGCCCAGAAGGGAAAAGCTACGACGAAAAGGCGGGCGGAATGAGATCTCCCGACGAATGTAGGGGAAGGTGAATCACAAAATGAGGCCTCGCCCAATGTAGAAGAGCAAGGAGGAGCCTCAGCTCCGGTCCATCCACCGGGTGCTTCGGGTCAACAAGTGACCGAGGCCATACATTTATTGACACAATTGGTTGCCGCTCAGTCACAACGACAGAATGCGGGCCCGAGTGATCGTTCAGCTAGTACGAGAGCCCGTGATTTTATGACTCTAAATCCTCCGGAATTCTTTGGGTTGAAGCCGAACGAAGATTCGCAAAACTTCATTGATGAAATGTTGAGGACCTTAAAGATTATTCATGCTTCCGAGACCGAATCCGTGTAGTTGACCTCTTATAGACTCCGCGATGTGGCGGTATTATGGTATAACAATTGAATGGCATCAAGAGGAGAGAATGTGCCTCCTCTAGTTTGGCAGGAATTTGTGGATGCCTTTATTCATCATTACTTTCCACCCGAGGTCCGTCGAGCTAGAGCGGACAGGTTCTTCAACCTAAAGCAAGGAAGTATGAGTGCCCGAGAGTATAGTATGCAATTCAATTCTTTGGCTAGATATGCCCCAACTATGATGGCTGACATGGGAGACCGGGTCCATAGATTTGTGAGTGGTTTGGGGCCACATTTGTTTAGAGATTGTCCGACGGCCTCTTTGCAAGACGGGATGGATATTTCCCAAATACAGGCCTATGCTCAGAATCTTGAGGAATGACAACAGCTGCAAAGAAGTGATCGTGATAGTGACAGAAGACAAGGTAAGAGGGCTAGATCTATGGGAGCGAGCAGTGAATATAGAGGGGGACCGAGACAGATGCACTCTAGAAACTCAGGTCAGTCAGCGACTAGTGCGCCTCCCAGATTCTCAGATAGGAGGTTTGATCGTTCTTTTCAGTCAGGATAGGGCCAGAGTTCGAGGGCCTCAGATTCTCAATTCAGGGGAGATTTTAGTCAGCGGAGACCTCCAGTACCACGGTGCAGCCAGTGCGGTAGATTGCATTCCGGGCAGTGCCATCAGGGTTCGGATGCATGTTATGCCTGCAGGCAAGTTGGCCATATGATGAGAGATTGTCCTTCGGCGAGAGGTAGAGTTGGGACTCAGCCTACAGGATCAGCAGCTGGGTCTTCTTCAGTACGTCCGACAGCACAGACTTCTCAGACTACAGCAGGTAGAGGCAGAGGTAGAGGGAGAGCATCTACTTCAGGTGTTGTTCAGCCCCGCGTATATGCTTTAGCTGGGCGACAAGATCTTGAGTCTTCCCCAGATGTTGTCACAGGTACATTGACTATATTTTCCCGTGATGTATATGCTTTGATCGATCCATGTTCTACTTTCTCTTATGTCACTCTGTATGTTGCTGATTGTATTGGGGTGCAATCCGAGCCAATTAAACCTTTTGAGGTATTCACTCCGGTTGGTGATCCGGTAATAGCGAGGAAAGTGTACAAAAACTGTGTCATTGTGATATGTGATCGCCAGACTAAAGCCGACTTGATTGATCTTGAAATGATAGATTTCGATGTAATTATGGGTATGGATTGGTTGGCCTCATGTTATGCTAATGTTGATTGCCGGACGAAGATGGTTCGATTTCAATTTTCAGGAGAGACCGTGCTTGAATGGAAGGGTAATACGGCGTCTCCAAAGGGTAGGTTTATTTCTTACCTTAAGGTGAGAAACTTGATAGCTAAAGGTTATATTTATCATCTAGTTCAGGTTCATGACACAGAAGCAAGGGTGCCAACTTTCCAGTCTGTTCCGGTAGTGAATGAATTCCCAGATGTATTTCCAGACGAACTTCCAGGTCTTCCTCCGGAAAGAGAAATTGACTTTGTTATTGATGTGTCACCTGACACTGAGCCTATTTCTATTCCTCCTTATCGAATGGCTCCGGCAGAATTGAAAGAGCTGAAGGCACAGTTGAAGGACTTGCTTGAAAAGGGGTTTATAAGGCCCAGTTCATCGCCGTGGAGAGCACCGGTCTTTTTCGTAAGAAAGAAGGACGAATCTCTACGGATGTGCATCGATTACAGACAGCTGAACAAGGTAACAATAAAGAACAAGTATCCCCTCCCCAGAATTGACGATTTGTTTGATCAATTACAGGGCGCTAAGTGGTTCTCCAAGATAGATTTGAGATCTGGTTATCATCAAGTGAGAATTAGAGAAGGAGATATTCCCAAAACAACCTTCAGGATGAGGTATGGCCACTATGAGTTCCGAGTGATGTCGTTTGGGTTGACAAATTCCCCGACAGTGTTCATGAATTTAATGAATAATATGTTCAGGCCATTCTTGGATCTCTTCGTGATAGTATTTATCGATGATATTCTGGTGTACTCTCGCACAGAATCAGAACATGCAGATCATTTAAGAATTACTCTTGGCGTTCTTCGAGCTCGGGAATTATATGCAAAATTTTCAAAGTGCGAGTTCTGGCTAAATTCTGTGGCATTTCTAGGTCATGTTATTTCAGATGACAGCATCCGAGTCGACACTCAGAAAAATAGAAGTTGTGAAGACTTGGCCAAGACCTACAATGCCTACGGAAGTTCGTAGTTTCTTGGGTTTGGCAGGTTATTATAGAAGATTTGTAGAGGGCTTCTCGTCTATTTCAGCTCCATTAACGAAGCTAACCCAGAAGTCGGTGAAATTTCAGTGGAACGATGCTTGTGAGCGTAGTTTCCAAGAGTTGAAAGACAGATTGACTTCAGCCCCAGTGTTAACACTTCCAGAAGGTCCAGAAGGCTATGTTGTATATTGTGACGCTTCCGGTGTGGGACTAGGATGTGTATTGATGAAGCATGGAAAAGTTATTGCATATGCCTCGAGACAATTGCGGAAACATGAAAAGAATTATCCAACTCATGATCTCGAATTGGCTGGGGTTATTCATGCCTTGAAGATATGGAGACATTATCTGTATGGTGTGCACGTCGATATTTATACAGATCACAAGAGTCTCCAGCATATTTTCAAACAGAAGGAGTTAAATTTGCGGCAGAGGCGATGGTTAGAATTACTGAAGGATTACGATGTGAATATTCTATATCATCCCGGAAAAGCGAATGTGGTAGTCGATGCGCTTAGCCGTCAATCAATGGGTAGTTTGTGTGAAGTTCCTTCAGAAAAGCAAGAAATGGTTCATGAGCTCCATCGATTAGCAAATCTCGGAGTACGTGCAATTGATTCGGGTAGCACAAGTATTAGCATCAATGACCCCACAGTGTCAGCTTTGAGTATAGAAGTGAAGGAACGGCAATATGAAGATTCTCAGTTAAGCCATTACCGAGACCTATCTCGTGAAAAAGAGAAGTCTCCATTTGAAGTTTCCATAGATGGGGTCCTTAGATATCAGGGCAGGCTATGCATACCGGATGTGGCAAATTTGCGCTAACGAATTTTAGAGGAAGCACACTATTCTCGGTATTTTATTCATCCGGGTGCAACCAAGATGTATCATGACTTCAAATCACTGTATTGGTGGGATGGCATGAAACGGGACATAGCGAAATTTGTAGCTCAATGTCCAAATTGTCAACAAGTAAAGGCCGAACATCAGAAGCCAGGGGGCTTATTACAGGCAATGGAGATTCCTACATGGAAATGGGAAGAGATTAATATGGATTTCATTGTAGGATTACCTCGCTCCCGAGGCAAATACGATTCTATATGGGTGATCGTGGATAGATTAACCAAAGCAGCTCACTTTCTTCCAGTCAGGACCACGTATTCAGCGGAAGATTATGCCAGGTTGTACTTGAAAGAAATTGTGCGACTTCACGGAATTCCATTAGCCATTATTACAGACAGAGGGGCACAGTTTACAGCCAAGTTTTGGAAGTCCTTCCAGGAAGGTCTAGGTACCCAAGTCAAGCTCAGTACGGCGTTCCATCCATAGATGGATGGACAATCCGAACGTACTATTCATGTTACACCCCGGAAAAAGTCCTCGTATACGTACAATGAATAGACCAACGAAGGGTATGAGGGTGCGATGTTATACTAAGTAGGGAATGACCATACCTGAATTTGGGAATGAGGAGTTGCGGAATTTCATTCAGCCCAGTGGTCGTAAAGTGCTTTACGGCCCGTAAAGTGAATTACGGACCGTAAAGTGTCATCGTCCTCCAGCCTTCCAAAAATTTCAAATTTCTGTTAAGTGTGGAAATGGTTAAAAACGACTTGGAATACGGCCCGTAAACTGGTTTACGGACCATAAACCTCGATCGTAAACTGCCATAATCCTCAGCCAAACTTTCTGTTTTGATGTGCGTAAATATGACCACACTATACGGTCCGTAAACCAGTATACGGTCCGTAAACTATGGTTTACGACCACTGTTCACCCCGACTGTTGATCATTAAAAATCAAACTTTGAATTAATAAAAGGGACCCAAGCCTCATTTTATTTCATTCTTCATCCATACAACTCAAGAATGCTCTAGAACTCTCCAAACACTCCCTCCATAAGAATCCAAGAGAATCAAAGGGAAACTAAGATCATCAACATCAAATCCAAGCAACAAAGTGTATGAAACCTAGTTGAAGGTCATCTTCTTCAAGAATTCCAAAAAAAAAGTGAAGTAGGGTTTTGGTGCAAAAGGAAGCATTTCACTCTAAGCTTGTTCAACCATCATCTAAGGTATGTTTCATGACTATACCATGTGATTCAAGGTATTGGAAGGCCTATATACTGGAAATGTAGAAGATTATAGGAAATGGGCCATTATTGAGAAAAAAAAAGTGCCATAGTTGGGTGGTAGCTAGGTTTTATCATGAAAGTTGACATGCTATGATTATGAATACGTTGTAAATGATGTTTAGGTCATGAAATAAGTTATATACAAGGAAATGTGATAACGAGCCATAACCATAAATGTGAAGGAAATTGGAGGGAAATGGTGGGTTTTGCTTAAGGCATATAAATGGTGGTTGTTGATTGTAATAATGTGGATGTTGTTGAGAACATCGGGAGTTGATAGGGACTATGGGAAAAGTAGTATAAATAAAGGAAGTTCTGCCCAATTTTCCTAGAAATAACGACGCGTTTTAAAGTCGATTAACTAATGTTAATACGATTCTCTCGTGAAGGTAACGACGTGACCTCGAAGGAAGACGAGTGATCGATAGCGTAGCTAAGCGACAAGGTATGTGAGGCTAGCCTTTCTTTCTAATGGCATGAATCTTATAGTATAAGTTCCTTTCCTCTTCATGAGTTCCTATATCCATAACTATCCACATAAAATAAGAGATATGATACGATGATGCCATATTGATAAAGATATTAATCATTGATTACACTCACCTTATGTACTAATTCCTTCAAGGTGAGGCAGAATGTCAATAATTGCTCCATAATTACATCGGAGGATCACGACCTTACGTCACCCCGATAGGATATAGATGATCTTGAGCCTTATGCATGTACTATGATAAGATAAGCATATTATGGTAAGCATATGATTATAAGTATTTTATGATAAGCATGTCATGATTGCATCACACCGCGCCTAGTTGGCCGGGCAGTCACTGCTAAGGCGGGAAGCTATACGGATACACCATGACCATTTTGGCATGGGCAGACACCACTAGTGGGCGGCATGAGATGGTACCCCGGACGCGGGAGGCCTGGACACGGGCTAATATTACTGATTATCACACCGTTCCGATATGGATGGGCAGCTTGCATGTCATGCATACACGATATGATGATAAGTATGAGTAAGACAGCATGCATCACTTCTCTTATGATTATCATTCAGATTCAGATGTTAATATTGATGTTCTCATTATATTATTGTGTTGTCCTTCTTCATTGTTCGTGCCTCTCATACTCAGTACAATATTCGTACTGTCCTTTTTCTTTGGACGTTGTGTTCATGCCCACAGGTAGACAGGGAGGTGAGCTAGATCCAGATCCATAGCAGCGGTCAGCTGAGTGAGAGCACTCCATTGTCTGGAGGTGCTTATGCTCATTCTTTTGTGATATAGATGCATATTCTGGGCACGATGGAGTCTTGTTCCCTCTATGTGTATTCAGTCTGTCAGTAGAGGCTCGTAATACGCAGTGTGGTTTAGATGGTCTCACATGATGTTACTATATGTATATATTATTTTGATAACCGAGAGGCAAATGTATATGAAGCATTTATGTTTCTACTTAAAATATGATTTTTCCTGCATTTCGTGTATAAAATTTGCAAAGAAGTATAAAATGAGTAAGATGAGCATTAGAACGAGTGGTGCTCGATGGCTAGCCCCAGGTACCCGTCGCGGCCCCTAGCTGGGTCGTGACAATTCAGACCTTGGAGGATATGCTACGAGCGTGTGTGTTGGATTTTGGCGGTAGTTGGGAGGAGCATTTACCCCTTATAGAATTCGCATACAACAATAGCTACCATTCCGGTATTCAAATGGCTCCATATGAAGCTTTGTATGGAAGGAAATGTAGATCTCCAATTGGACGGTTTGAGACCGGACAGACACAATTAATAGGCCCCGACCTGATTCAACAAGCAGTCGAAAAAGTCAAGGTGATACGAGATCGATTATTGACAGCCCAAAGTCGCCAGAAGTCTTATGCGGACAACCGCCGACGAGACTTGGAATTCCAAGCCAATGATTGGGTATTCTTTAAAGTATCGCCAATGAAAGGGGTAATGAGGTTTGGAAAAAAGGGGAAGTTGAGCCCAAGATATATTGGACCTTATAGAATTATCCGTAAGGTGGGTCGTATAGCATACGAACTGGACTTGCCTTCAGAGCTTGAGTCCCTACATCCAGTTTTTCATGTTTCAATGCTCCGCAAGTGTATCGGAGACCCCACAAGAATAGTTCCGGTGGATGATGTTCAGGTGACAGAAAAATTGACATATGAAGAAGTATCGGTTTCCATTTTAGATAGACAGGTGCGAAGACTTCGAAATAAAGAGGTTTCTTCAGTCAAAGTCTTGTGGCGAAACAATAATCGGGAAGAAATGACTTGGGAAGCGGTAGAGAATATGCAAGCCAAATATCCGCATTTATTCCAACCCCCAGAGGAGATTCAAGATGCAACGTCGACGAGATGAGGTACGTATGCTTTATTTTATACTGTTGGTCGTGTGTGGCCATAGATATGTTGATATTAAGATGCAGCCCTGTGAGGTGATGATATTATGGGTTGTTGTGACAGGTTGGTAGAGCCCAATTACAGGGGAAACTCTGGCAAAATTTTCGTAGAATCCCGAGTGTTTAACATTCGAGGACGAATGTTTCAAAAGGGGGAAGGATGTTACACCTCGAAAAATTCCCCTTACATGTACTGTGAATAGGACAATGAAGGTCATGACGTATACGGTGTTTTGATGAGTAAGAAGTAGTATTTGACGATCCTAAACGAGAATTTGAAGGCATGGGAGATAAGGAGAGATAGTTGCTAAGAAAAGCAAACCATATGTGGTGTATCGGGTAAGAATAACGAGCAATGATTTTGTGATGGCATAATGATGTCTTAGAGAAGTGTAATAACGCCCTTTAGGTTGATGTTGAGATGTTAAACAAGTGCCAAGAAGGTTCCATAAGGATCGGAGATCAAACGAGACAACGAGAATGAAACGGAATCATTGGGCATTATACGGCCCAATCTACGGACCGTATAATTTATACCAGTCGTAGATTGGACCGTATAATTGGCCAAGAAATCCACCAGCCACTGGACCAAATGTACTCCCATACATACGGTCCGTATAAATAGTACGGACCGTATGTTGGTCCGTATAATGTTGGTCGGCCAGCTTTTTAAATCACTTAAGGGATCATTTTTCCATTCCATCTTATTTCATCTTCCACTCTCCAACTCAAGATTCTCTAGAAAAGTCTTCAAACACTTCAACCACAAGAATACCAAGGAAATCAAGGATCAACAACATTAAATTCATGAAAAAAAGTGTGTGAGACTCAAGTAAAGTTCATCCAAACTAAGAAATCCCAAAAGAGGTGAAGAAGGGTTTTGGTGCAAAAGGAAGGATTCCACTCTAGACTTGTTCCACCAACATCTAAGGTATGTTTCATGACTATACCATGTTGTTCAAGGCATTGGAAGGCTTAGATACTTGAAATGTAGAAGAATGTAGAAAATGGGCCATTACTGAGTGAATAGTGTCACAATTGAATGATAGTGGAATGGAATCATGAATGTTGATGCGTTATGGTTATGAATACGTTGTAAATGATGTTTAGACCATGAAATGAGTATTATATAAGAGGAAATGCGATAACGAGCTATAACCATTAAATGTGGAAAAATTGGAGAGAAATGGTGGATTTTACTCAATGTATATAAACGATGAGTGTTGGTCTCTATATCGTGGATGTTGTTGTGAATGTTGGGAGTTGATATAGAATATGGGAAAAGTAGTAGAAATAAAGGAAATGCTGCCCAATTTTCCCTAGAAATCACGATGCGTTCTTGTAGTCAATTAACTAACGTTAGTCCGAATTCTCTCGTGAAGGTAACAACGTGATATCGAAGGAGAACAAGTGGACGATAGCTTAGCTAAATGACAAAGGTATGTGAGGCTAGTCCTTTCTTTCTAATGGCATGAATCCTATATCATGAATTCCTTTCCTCTTCGTGAGTGCTTATATTCCGGAAAGCTAAAAGCCTATATCCATAAGTGCTCATATAAGATAAAGAGATATGATATGATGATGCCATGTTGATAATGATGTTATTTATTGCTAACACTCACCTTATGCACTACTTCCTTCAAGGTGAGGCAGAATGTTCATAAATGTCCATAATGGAATCGAGGGTTCACGACCTTACGTCACCTCGATAGAGCGCAGTTGTCTAGAGCCTTTATGCATGTATGATGACAAGTATATTTCGATGAGCATATTATTATAAGCATTTTATGATGAGCATGACATGATTGCATCACACCGGGCCTAGTTGGCTGGGCAGTCACCGCCAAGGCGGGCAGCTATACGGATACACCATGACCTTTTGGCATGGGCAGACACCACTAGTGGGCGGCATGAGATGGTACCCCGGACGCGGGAGGCCTGGACGCGGGCTAATGTTATTGATTATCACACTGTTCCGACATGGACGGGCAGCTTACATATTATGCATATATGACATGATAATGAGTATGAGTAAGACAGCATGCATTACTTCCTTTATGATGATCATTCGGATCCAGATGTTTCATATTGATGTTTTCATTATATTATTGTTGTCTTTATTCATTGTTTATGCCTCTCATACTCAGTACAATATTCGTACTGACGTCCGTTTTCTTTGGACGCTGTGTTCATGCCCACAGGTAGACAGGGAGGCGAGCTTGATCCAGATTCTTAGGAGCTGTCAGTTGATTGGAAGCACTCCATTGTCCGGAGGTGATTATGATTATTGTTTTGGTATATATATGCATATTTTGGGCACGACGAAGTCTTGTTCCGTCTGTGTATACAGTATGTCAGTAGAGGCTCGTAAATACGCAGTGTGAGTTAGATGGTCTCTCAAGATGTTATCATACGTATATATATTTTTGTTGGCCGAGAGCATTTATGTTTCTATATAAATTATGTTTTCCTATAATTTCATGTACAAGTTGATAAAAAGGGCATTAAATGAGTAAGATGAGTAGTAGACCAAGCGGTGCTCGGTGGCTAGCTCCGGGTACCCGTCGCGACCCCTAGCTGGGTCGTGACAGAATATCCCATCTTCCACCTACATTAAGTTCTATGTTTGATAAGACATTGAAATTTCCTTTTCAGTCGTTCTTTGTTCGAATCATTGTCTTATTTATGTGATTAAAGGTTGCTTGGTTATTGGACTTAGATTGAGAAGATTTAAGTGCGTTTGGCATTTTAAACCTCTCATTCCTTACCCTTGGATCCATGGCCTTAATCCTCTATTCTTGAGCTTGCTTAACTTCGGCTCTGTCTTTTTTTTTTTTTTTTTTTGTAACTTGCCTAAGTTTATAAGTTCTAACTTCTGTTTCTTTTACTTTCTGTCCACCCCTTTATTTTAGCTTTATTATGTGATTACTCTAGCTCGTTTTTATGGTTCTTTCAACATTAATGCTATTGTTTTAATCCTTGTTTACGTATGGATTTGTTAAAGTTAGAAGTTAATTTCTTTTATCTGAAAACTAGTTACTCCCAAGATTTTTTTTTATTGTCCAGTAATTGAGAAACATTATTTGATAATAGAGAGGATGTTCTACTCATTGTAAGTATGTTAAGTATCTTGAAACCATATCCTTGCATTGGTGTTTTACTCACAAGAGATACTTTGGTATTTCAGTTTCCAAGAGAATTGGTTTTCAGATTAATATGATTCCTCCCCTTTTTTTTTTTTTTTTTTTTTTTGCTAAAACAATTTTGAAACACTTGATTTCTCCAAGTTAATTTTTGCTAATCCACTAGATTTTTTTTCAGAATCTGGGTGAAGGATAATTACTCTTTGTTTGCTAAGTTAATGTGTCAACTATGTTACTCGAAGTTTAGGCCCATCTAAAAACATCTATTATTTTGTAAAGGTTTGCTCTGATTAGATGTCTGTTGTGTCCAAGATTTAAAAGATTATTGTTTTAAATGGTGTCAAGTCAAATTTCATTTGATCCCGCTGGTCTCCTTTACTAAGTACTTAATGTAGAATTAGGATTAGCATTAATGAGTTATTATTACACTTGCTAATTCCTTCTTTTTTCCTTTTGTGCACATATCATCGGGAGTCTACTAGATTATTTTCATCGTGAGTCGGGCCTGTTACTCGGGCCTGACATTAAATCCTTGCATTCTCTCTCAAGTCTAAACAGTAGCAGGCAAAAAGCACATGCAGTAGCAGCAGCCTCGCAGTGACAAAAATATTGCAAATCTCGGGCAGAAGTATGAGAGAACCTAGGACAGGGCTTTTAGACTCTCTCGGACTAAGCCCGAGTATTATAATATCTTGGATTGAGCCAAAAATCCAAGTCTCTTTAACTCTTTCTCCTTTAACTTCTGATATCATTTGTATTTCTGTGGAAACCCCTTTTGAGAACTAAATAAAGCCCCAGCAGGCATTTGAAATACGTTAAAGTTGCTATTTTACGTTTTCAGCTTTCGTCAATTCTGTCCCGTTATCAGTTTTACAAATTCTTTTGGAGTTTTTCTTCGTTACTATTTTTAAAATCAGCAGGTTTAATCTAAAAGCAAGATTGCTCGTTTTTCTTTTCTATTAATTAGTGGTCAATTCCTAAAGTTTTGAAATAGTCTTTTTTGCTGAAAATTTCTAAAAATAGTTCTTGTCTAAAACTTCTAAATCTGTCTTTTATTTTTCTAAGTAATCAAATCTTCTTTGTTTGAAATCATCACAGTCTTGACTTTTTTTTTAAGGTTACAGTTCTGTGAAAAATATATTCTTTTGCATTAGGCAAATTGTAGGTTTTCATAAAGGTTTTCTTTATTTAAAAGTCTTGAAAATATTTTTGTTTGTCTAGTTTCGTGAAATTGAATTTGTTCAAGATCGAAACCCGGATAATTATAAGGTTTTGCGTTTACATGAAATATTTAACGTTTACATTATTTCACTAAGTGGAAGTAATATAAGTGTCTGAGTATTGAGTAATTTTCTATCGTTTCTTTTGGAACCTTTCTTAAAAAAAATATTTCTTTAAGTTAATGACCTTTCTTTTCTAAATCACTTTCTAAACGAGTTATAGCCAATATTTTCTAAATAAAATATTTCATTGAGTTAATAACTTTTCCTCCCTAAATTGCCTTCTTTAAACAAGTTATATTTTTTTTAGCCAAATATTTAAAATCTGCCGGTAACCGCTTTTGCGGATTTCCCGAGATGCCTAATACCTTCCTCGGGAAATTATCACAACCCTTACCATTTCTTTGGTACTAAAAGGTTTCTTTTCCGTTAATAAATCTTTTTTCCAAAATGGTTTCCTAATTCCATTAAAATTAGGTGGCGACTCTGTTTTCACACAAAGAGCCAAGTTATTGGTACGCTTTTATACACAAGTGTAAAAGCGGATCGTAACAGTGACTATGCGATGTGTTTTAACTTGGTCTACGTTTAGGCTATGTTAATAAGGCCTTAGAATGATTTTTAGAGACTAAGTATGAAAAGCAAAAAAATTCTGAGCTCACTGCCTAAATTGCACCGCTACAGCGGGGAAGGGTCCCGCTACAACGAAGGGTTGATTTCCAAATGGTCTCTACAGCGAGGGGGTGTCTCGTTGCAGCAAATCGGGGACCACTACAGCGGACCTCAGTAAGTCAGAATCCCGATTTAAATACCTTATTTCGACCCCACTCCTCACATAATCCCAAAAATAATTCCCAAGAGCACAGAGGCGACCTTTTAAGTCTAGGGCACTATTCTTCATCAAAGGTAAGCCTTAATCACTAACTTTCTACGCGTAATGTTCTTGGTGTTCTTGTTTCAATCAAAGGACCTTTAAGGGGAATTGAAAGGTCGAACACACATACCAAGGAAACGCTAGAATATTAATGAGTATTATTGATTGTTCGACTATCTAGGAGTAGAGATTATCGCTTCATAGCATGAGAACTTGATATTCAATGATGGAAATTGGTTATTGAGACCTAGGGTTCCAATAAAAATGTGAACTTTGGCTAGAAATCAGATTAGAAGGGTTAAAATGATTAGAGAACCCATTAATTGATTCAATATGATGCTTGAGACTAGCATTAGGATTATTATGAACCTAAGGATAATTAAACCATTTGATTAAGGGTAAAATTGGTAGGATTGTCATCCCTAATTTGTTATTATTAAGTTGATGATCCTTTACTAAATTAGAATTGTAATTCTAGACTTTAAACGTTCTGAAGATTTGCATTGCATTGTTCCAGAGTGATTGCATTGTTCCAGTTCGGCTGTGAGGTAGGTTACGATTTACTTGAATTAGACTTTGATTAGTTGATTGTATATGTCATAGAATCTATGAGAGAAAGCATGTCTAGGACTTTGGACATGGAGTTTGGGTGATTGTTGTTAGTTGCATGATTAAATTGTATGAAGTGTTTCCCCATTGTTGAGGTTGATAAACTTGAATTGTATTCTTTAGACCGTTGTGGGTGCCACTCACGTCTGTTTGGGACGTGACAAAGTTGGTGTCGGAGCTTTAGGTTCGTTGATCTCATCGTACTAGGCCATGTCTAGTAAAGTACTGCAGATCGGTACGGAGACGTCTATACTTATTTTCGGGAGGCTATGGGACACTAGGAAATTCTTTCTTTCTTTCGTGCTACTTGATTCCAATTGGTATCTAGATGATTCAAATTGGTATCTGACTTTTCTTTCTATTCTCTCATAGATGGTGAGGACTCGTGTGGCAACAACAGCAAACGAGGCACCCGCGCCGGCCGCTAGGGTAGTAGCTCGTGAGGGAGGTCAGGCCGCTATAGCCGCAGCTCGTGGAGGAAGAGGCCAAGCCAGGGGCCGTGGCTGTGATAGAGGCAGGGGAGCAGCAGCACCAGCCGGAGACGGGGCTCCTGCGGCTAGTCAGTAACGCGCTGAGTCCCCTGAGCCTCCGGTTGTTCAGGATGAGGAGGCAGAGTTTGCAGCAGCACCAGCTCAGCCAGATATAATTGCTACTCCTGTGCTGTCAGATGTTTTGGTCCGAGTGCTAAACCTATTGAATGGCTTAGCAGAGGCAGGTGTGTTGCCAGCAGCAGCACGTAATTAGGGTGCGAGAGTAGGTTGTCTGGCTCAGGCTCCAGTTCAGGCACCAGGGGTAGAACATGTTGCAGCTGTGGCTCTCCATTTGGATGAGGCACCAGGGGTAGATCCCCTATATATGTTTGCCACAAGGGCATTGTCCTTGAAATTACGGAAGATAGTCGATGATTATCGTAACCCTCATTGGGTGAAATTTAATCGGCTACTTTTGACGTGGAGTGATTTAAAGGAGGAATTGAGGCGCATTCATTCTAGGTTGTTTTAATCTATGTTGACTACATTGGTCCTAGTGTGGGAAGTCTTCTATGTTTCTAGGGAAGATAATTCCCATTTATTTCTATTTTGACTAGTTCCTTCCTTTACAACTATATATAGGGGTGATTGTCATTCATTGTAAGTCAGATTTTGAAGAATATATTATATTGAGAGTTCTTTTGAACCTTTGTGGCATTACTTTTGGATTTATCTTTCAACCTAACTAGTTCCTAGTTCAAGGTAGTAAGATAATTTCTTCCTTGATATCTTTGATTTCTTTTTGGTATTCTTTCGAAGGCGGTTAGTTCTAAATACTAATTGTTGTCTTAAGTTACTCACAAAGCGGTCAGGATCCTAATCTATTGTTTTTGATTTGTTATCTCAAGTAAAAGCGTTAGATTTCTTCCTATAAATCTATACGTTGTTACTTGGATCTTGTCAAGACTTTAGAACTAACGTTCTTGGAAATTCGTGGATTGTTCCTTCGAATTTCCCATATCTTTTATTTTCTAGTTTTTAGATTCTTTTCTATATTTGCTTCCGCACTTCTTATATTTTAATTATAAATTCGGGATCTCCCTAACCGCGTTGTTATCAAGTGGTATCAGAGCGGTTCTATCAAGATTCCGTTCTTGATAATCTTGGGGATTTCTTGAAAAAAAAAAAGAGCAAAAAAATAAATAATAAAAAGTACTGTAGCAGTGAACAGTGACGAAAAAAAAAAGAAAAAAAAAAGTTTAGTGTTTGCTCTTCAAGAAATTTCTTCCATTTATTTGTTTTCTAAAGATTAAGATAGAAAACAAGAAGAGGGGATCCTAGATCTTTAAAGCTAAGAACCAATCAATTTTTTTCTTGCTCCTTTAAAAAAAAAGTCCTTTTTGTTCGAGTCTTGTTTCAACTAAATTCTAATTCTTTCTAGCATTGGTTCTTCACTTTTTTTTTTAGTGCCCTAAAATTCTTTATTTTACTACTAAGGGCTTGATTCTAGTGGGGTTTAATTATAAATCCACAAAGTGTTTTCCCAAAGGTTATTTGAGGGGAAAAAGGCAAGAGTGGGTGAGAATAATTGAGGAAAAAAGCCAAAAAAAAAAAAAAAACTGAGTGATACATTTTCTTTAAAATAACTATGTCTTTCACAATTGCAAGAATCTATGATTATGAAGGATTGGCCAAGTGCGGCAGTAATCATGTGGTACTACCAAGATTGTGCATGTGTGCTAGTAAAGAAACTTACCTACAATGGGAATACTATATGGAGCATATATTTGCTTGTAACAATTTTTGGGAGATGGAAAAATTGGAGTTTGCCACAAGGGCATTGTCCTTGAAATTACGGAAGATAGTCGATGATTATCGTAACCCTCATTGGGTGAAATTTAATCGGCTACTTTTGACGTGGAGTGATTTAAAGGAGGAATTGAGGCGCATTCATTCTATAACACTGTCCCAAGATGAAGCTAACTCCAAAATTCCTATTCGTTCCAATAAGATGGTTAAGTATGTAATCTTCCAAGAGGAGGAGTCAAGTTGTGAACAAAAGAGTGACTCTTCATCATGTGTAACTTCTCTTACACTAACAGAAGTTCCTAAACCTCCAGAAAAAAGAGAAGATGAGAGAATAAAAGAACTGAGTGAAAAAGAAAATTATAAGGAAGAGAGATACAAAATTGGGTGGAGTAAGGGAGTGCAAAATGGTAACTCAAGAGAGGAAAAAGGAAAGTTTCAGTTGAGAAAAGCGAGTGAGTTGTCACAAGAAAAGAATGGAGATAAAAACAAAAGCAAGAGTGAAAAGAATGAGAGTGAAGGCAGAGATGTTAGAACAAAAAGTGTTTTGTTACAAGAATTGAGAGAATCAAAAGAGAGCTTAAGTGAGAATGGTTCTAGTTTATCTTCTAACCTCCTTACTCTTTGTCTTTCTAGTGTTTTTGAATCTACATTGCAGGTTTCGGAACAAGCGCCCATGCGGTCTTTAGAACAGCAAAGAAAAGAGATAAAGAACTTATGTTGCCAAGAAGATTCCGCAAAATTTTCAAGTGCTACATCACATGTAGACCAAGGTAGAGGATCCTTTAAGGAAGCAACTTGTGGTAAAATGGCTAAACCTAATACTTTATGTGCTTTAAAAGCCATTGAATGTGAAGGAATTGTAGGTAAGAGTTGTGATAATTCAATTTTTGAATCTGTTGTTTCATCACCTATGGATGAGAGTTATTCTCCTTGTTTAGGTCATTCTTTATTTGACTCTAGTGATGCAGTTGTTGATGAGAACTCATTCATGTCTAATGTGCACTATGCTAGTAATCTTTTAGTTGTAGCAATGGAAGGGGATATGACTAATCTCATTAGTCAAGGTTTTAAAGTGTGGGATAACCCATTGTGGGATGATACTAAACATGAGTTTACTGTACATTTTTGTCCACTTTGGGATTCCAATGAAGGAAGCAAAGGTGATGAAGTTTCCAATAAAGACATTGAGACACATGAAGCTTTTGGTGCCGTAGATATTGAGAAAGTTGAGCTAGGTGCAGAATGTAGTAGTTCAAGTGTGGAAAAGGACAAGTGCTCACACATTGCTAATTTCACAATATCTTTATCTTGTTTCGTCGATCCTTTTTTGCAGGTTTATTCCAAGCCACTTCTTGAGGAAATTACTTTTGGTCCATATCTTGATTATGGTATATCTAATGGTGAGGTTAAATTATTTAGCAAGAGCAAATATGGTATGTTTTCCTTGTATTCATACGCTTTTGGTCTAGCTAATGAACCTCTGCAATTTAAAGATCTTATGAATTGTGTTTTTAGTGCTTGTGTTGGTGATTACATTTTCCTGTTAGCTGATGTTATACTTGGACTTTTAAAAGGAGTGTTTGTGCATAAAAATAATAAGTGGATTAAATGGTTGCATGGTCACTACCTTGTGTTACTCATACCAAGTGGTTGTTGTGTTTTTCTACTTATTGTGATTATCATGTTGGTTGCAGGAAAATATCAAGATTCAAGGACGAGAATAATCTTTAAGAGAGGAAGAATGATAGCAACCATGAAGGCTCAAATGCATTAAATAGAAAATAAGGTCACCACCAAGATTCGAGACGAATCTTCTTTAAGAGGGGGAGAATGATAGCAGCCATGGAAGCTCAACTCCATTGAAGGACAAGGAAATGTTATGTCAAGATCAACGGGCTTCAATTAGCAATTAAAAAAATTGTCTTGTGATGGTAGAAGACCTCCAGCCCTATTCAGATTTTTTTCCTCAAGTCTTACACCTATTTGGAGGCCCAAATTAAAGTCCAAAGTGAGATGAAATGAGGCCCAAATCAGCCCCAAAAGAAGAAGTTTCCAGCAGCCCAAATTGGCCCAAATTAGTTTCTAGAATAAATAATTAATTGTTGTTTTAATCTATGTTGACTTGCATTGGTCCAAGTGTGGGTAGTCTTCTAGGTTGTTTTAATCTATGTTGACTACATTGGTCCTAGTGTGGGAAGTCTTCTATGTTTCTAGGGAAGATAATTCCCATTTATTTCTATTTTGACTAGTTCCTTCCTTTACAACTATATATAGGGGTGATTATCATTCATTGTAAGTCAGATTTTGAAGAATATATTATATTGAGAGTTCTTTGAACCTTTGTGGCATTACTTTTGGATTTATCTTTCAACCTAACTAGTTCCTAGTTCAAGGTAGTAAGATAATTTCTTCCTTGATATCTTTGATTTCTTTTTGGTATTCTTTCGAAGGCGGTTAGTTCTAAATACTAATTGTTGTCTTAAGTTACTCACAAAGCGGTCAGGATCCTAATCTATTGTTTTTGATTTGTTATCTCAAGTAAAAGCGTTAGATTTCTTCCTATAAATCTATACGTTGTTACTTGGATCTTGTCAAGACTTTAGAACTAACGTTCTTGGAAATTCGTGGATTGTTCCTTCGAATTTCCCATATCTTTTATTTTCTAGTTTTTAGATTCTTTTCTATATTTGCTTCCGCACTTCTTATATTTTAATTATAAATTCGGGATCTCCCTAACCGCGTTGTTATCACCCCAGGACCTGAGGTATTTCCTAGGCCAATGAGAGGACCGATGATGACAGGTGACGAACATGATTTGTTTTGGAGGTTCACTAAGTGAAGCCTCCAGAGTTCTTTGGTACTGAGGCAAAGGATACTATGAATTCATTATCAATTGCCCCGAGAGGATCCACAAGATAGGGGCAGTTGAGAAGTACGGAGTAGAGTTTGTTATTTTTCAGCTCATGGGAAATGCTAAGCTATGGTGGAGGGAGTTTGTAGAATGTAGAGCAGCGAATTTGCCTCCATTAACTTGGACTTAGTTCTAATAGATTTTTCTTTAAAAGTAAGTTCCTCATACTTTGAGGGATAGGAGGCGTGATGAGTTCAGTAATATCAAGCAGGGAAATTCTTTTGTGGCTGCTTACGAGTCCCGATTTCACTCATTGGCTCGTTATGCTCTCCAGCTTTTTCCTACTGAGGAGGAGAGGGTTAGATGTTTTGTCAAAGGGTTGAATACTGCCCTTCAGTTATTGACTCTTCAGCTGGTGACTAGGGGTTATACTTTTCAAGAGGTTGTGGATCACATAAAGACTGTTGAAGGTGTCTGTCAAGATGGCTACAATAAATATGCAGAGAAGAAGGCCCAAAAGGGTAGTAATTTCAGTGGTACATTTTCTAAGGGAGGGGGATCCCAGAGTTACTCGGGTCATCAGGTTCAGCAGACTATCCCGGCTTCGGTTAGAGGCTCATCTGGAGTCGTTCAGTACTCTACCAGCCAGGCAGGGGACTCTCAGTCCCGAGTTCCAAATCAGTGAGGTTATTCAGCTTCTTCAGTGTCAGTTAAGAGGCCCACCCTTGAGCGTGCCTGCTTTAATTATGGCGAGTAGGGGCACATCAAGAGGTTTTGTCCTAGACTCAGGCAGGATATCCAGAGTGGTCAATTTTAGGCTTCCAGACCCCCAGCTGCTCCGGCTAGAGGAGGGGGATCTTTTGGTGGGAACCATGCTCAGACTGGACGGGGTGGTCACATGACTGGTTGAGGTGGCACTCAGCCCAACAGGGGCAGTAATCAGGCTGGTATGGGTGGTACTCAGACAGTTCAGGGTGACCGTGGAGGTTCTTAAACTAGTGGTGGGTGTGCCTATCTCTATGCTATGCCAGGTAGGCCAGAGGCCGAGAGCTCAGTCGCGGTTATCACAAGTACTATCTCAATCTGTCACCGGCAGGCTTCTCTACTATTCGATCCGGGCTCCACCTCTTCGTATGTGTCTACTTATTTTTCTAGGAGTTTTGATACGACTTGTGACTTGCTTAATACTTCTATTTTGTGTCTACTCCAATCGGAGTTTCTGTGGTTGTAAATAAAGTGTTTCGATCTTGCACTGTCACAATTATGGGTTATGGTACCTGGGTAGCCATAATGAATTAGACATGGTAGATTTCAATGTTATTCTTGGTATGAGTTGGCTATCTCCCTACCATGCAATCCTAGACTGTCATGCTAAAATTGTTACCTTAGCTATGCCCGGGATACCCAGACTTAAGTAGAAAGGAAACCTTAATCCCTTTCCCATGAAAATTATCTCATATGTTCCGGCTAGGAAACTCATTGAGAGGGGGTGCCTGGCTTATTTGGCGCATATTCGTGATACTGATGTTGAGATTCCTCCACTTAAGTCAGTTCCTGTAGGTTGTGAGTTCGCAGAGGTATTTCCTACGGCCTTACCCAGTATTCCACCAGACCGTGACATTGATTTCTGTATTGACTTAGAGCCGGGCCTCCATATCGTATGGCTCCAGCAGAGTTGAGGGAATTGAAAGAACAACTTCAGGAGCTTCTCGGTAAGGGTTTTATTCACCCGAGTGTCTCTCCATAGGGCACTCCTGTGCTTTTTGTGAAAAAGAAGGATGGGACTATGTGAATGTGCATTGATTATCGCCAGTTAAATAAACTCACCATCTGAAATAAATATCCAATTCCTCATATTGATGATCTGTTTGACCAGCTTCAGAGAGCATGTGTGTTCTCTAAAATTGATTTGAGATCGGGCTACCACCGGGTAAAGATTCGGGCGGAAGATATCCCTAAGATAGCTTTTCGGACTAGATACAGGCATTATGAGTTTCTTGTCGTGTCTTTAGGGCTCACTAATGCCCCCGCTGCTTTTATGGATTTGATGAACCGAATTTTTAAGCCATTCATAGATTCTTTTCTTATTGTATTTATTGATGATATACTGATTTATTCGAAGATCAGGGAAGATCATGAAAAACATCTGAGAGTTATCCTTGGATTGTTGAGGGATAGGAAGTTGTATGCTAAATTCCCTAAGTGTGAATTTTGGCTTGATTTGGTGTCCTTCTTGGGACACGTGGTTTCGAAATAAGGGATTATGGTTAATCCCAAGAAGATTGAGGCCATCAAATATTGGGCTAGGCCTATCCATATCAGTGACAGAAATCTGCAGCTTCGTGGGTTTAGCTAGTTACTATCGCCAGTTCGTGAAGGGATTGGCTTCCATTGCATAATACTTGACCCGTATGACGCAGAAAGAGGTACCTTTTCAATGGTCCGATGAGTGTGAAGAGAGCTTTCAAAAGCTCAAGACGCTGTTGACTACAGCACCGATTCTTGCTTTACCCGTGAAGGGTAAGGATTTTGTGGTTTATTGTGATGCTTCCCGTTCAGGTTTGGCTGTTGTGTTGATGCAGGATAAGAGAGTTATTTCCTATTCTTCCAGGTAATTGAAGATTCATGAAAAGAATTATCTGACTCATGACTTAGAGTTTGCATCAGTGGTATTTGCATTGAAGATTTGGAGAAACTATCTTTATGGTGTCCATTGGGAAATATTCACTGATCATCATAGCCTGCAGCACGTGTTTACTCAGCAGGATTTAAATTCTAGGCAGCATAGATGGATGGAATTGTTGAAGGATTATCATAATACTATTTTATACCATCCGAACAAGTCAAACGTAGTGGTGGATGCCTTGAGTAGGAAGTCATCTAGTATGGGAAGCTTGGCTCATTTGGTCACTTCAGAGCGTCTGTTAGCCATGGAAGTTCAGGCTCTGGATAACAGTTTAGTGCGGCTTGATTTATCCGGTTCTGGCAAGGTATTGGCTTTTATTGAGGCGAGGTCATCTCTTCTAGATCAAATTAAGGCAAAACAATGTGATGATCCGGGTTTATGCAAAATTTGGGACAAGGTAATGAGTGGTGAGGCCGAGGTTATGATCGATGAAGAGGGCGTGTTGAGGATTAAGGGGCACGTGTGCATTCCTCGAGTGGATAACTTGATGCAGACCTGAGGGTTCCCCTCCCCTGACTTGGACTCAGTTCTACCGGGCCTTCCTTGAGATATATGTGCCCCGGTCTTTAAGAGAGACGCGTAGGGACGAGTTTCTACATCTACCGCATAGGGGTATGACTGTGAAACCTATGTGACTCGTTATCTGTATCTGGACCATTATTCCACCCCTTGATCGCTACTGAGTCTGACAGGATTAGGCTTTTTGTTAGTGGGTTGGTCGGTCTTCTTCATATTCCTTGCCTTCAGATGGAGGCCATGGGGGCTTCCCTCCAGTCCATCATCAAGCATGCTTCTTTGGTTGAGGTCGCTAAGGCCCCTGCATTTGGAGGTAGTGGTGCCAAAAGACTGTGTCAGACTGGGAGTGATAGTGGTTCTAGTTCGAGGGGCGCCAATCAGTCTTCTAAGCCGTATCAGCCATATTCTGGCTGCCCTATGCACTCAGCTTTCCAGGTTTCCTCCAGTGAGCCACCCAGACAGAGAGCTCCCGAGAGTTCATTTTCTTGACTGGTAGACATGGTTGTTTCATCCGGGTCCTGAGCTTCAGTTTAACAGCCTTCGTCCCCTCTGATCTATTTTTTCATGTGGAGAGGTTGGGTATATTTCTAGGATATGTTCCTGACCCAGACGAGATTATCAGCCACAAATGACTCTGACATCGTCTGGTGGTCGAGGTGGTGCTTCTCAGAGAGGCGGTGCTCAGTCAGGCCGCGGTGGTTCTCAGAGTTCTAGAGGTGGATCCCAGGAAGTTAGAGGTAGGTCCCAGAATGCGAGAAGGGGATTTCAGACTGGACGTGGTGGGGCCCATTGTTACTCGTTTTCGATTAGGCCAGAGGCAGAGGCCTTAGATGCTATTATTGCAAGTACCATTTATGTCCGTCATAAAGCAGTATCTGTGTTATTTGATCCTAGATCCACTTATTCGTATGTGTCTACATATCATGTCGTTGGTTGGGATTTGCCTTGCGAGAGCATAGATATACTTGTTTAAGTGTCTACTCCGGTTCGAGATTCTCTGATTGTTTATCGAGTTTACCGGTCCTGTTTGGTTACTTTTATGAGGTATGACACCTGGGTAGATTTGATGATTCTTGATATGGTGGACTTTGATATTATCTTGGGTATGTCCTGGCTTTCTCCTTATCACGCGTTATTGGACTGTCACGGTAAGACAGTTACTTTAGCCATGCCAGGCATTCCTAGACTTATATGGAGGGTTACACCTAGTCCCGCTCCGAAGAAGATCATTTCCTTCCTTCAGGTGAAGAAGTTAGTCAATAAGGGGTGTTTAGCCAATCTGGCTCATGTGCGAGACACGACTGTTGCATCTCCACCCCTTAAGTCCATTCCTATAGTGAGCGAGTTCGCGAAGGTATTCCCGTCTAACCTGTCGGGTATGCCACCCGATCGTGACATTGATTTCTGTATTGACTAGGATCCAGGCACTCGACCTATTTCTATTCCGTTATTTCGGATGGCACCTGCCGAGTTGAGAGAGCTTAAGGAGCAGTTACAGGATTTATTGAGCAAGGGGTTCATCAGACCGAGTGTCTCCCCTTGGGGTGCTCCTGTGTTATTTATGGAGAAGAAAGATAGGACCATGAGGATGTGCATTGATCATCGCCAGCTGAATAAGGTTACCATTCGGAACAAGTGCCCTATTCCTCATATTGATGATCTATTTGACCAGCTTCAGGGTGCCTCAATATTTTTGAAGATTAACTTGCGTTCAGGCTACCACCAGTTGAGGATCAGGGCTGAGGATATTCCGAAGACAGCCATTATGAGTTTCTGGTGATGTCTTTTGGGCTTACCCGGCTGCATTTATGACTTTGATGAATGGCATTTTTAGGCTATTCCTTGATTCCTTCATAATTGTGTTTATTGATGATATCTTGGTGTATTCCAATAGTAGAAAGGAGCATGAGAGCCTTCTTCATATTGTTCTTAGGTTGTTGAAGAAGCAGTGTGAGTTCTGGTTGGAGTCTGTGGCATTCTTGGGCCACATTGTGTCTAAGGATAGGATTATGGTTGACCCATGGAAGATTGAGGCTGTGAGGGATTGGGCAAGGCCCACTACTGTTACTGAGGTTCGTAGTTTTGTAGGTTTGGCCAGTTCTTACCGTCACTTTGTGAAGGGTTTTGCTACTATTGCTTCATCTTTGACCAGATTGACTCAGAAGGATGTTCCATTCCAGTGGTCAGATGATTGTGAGGAGAGCTTTCAAAAGCTCTAACTTCTTTTGACTTCAGCCCCGATCTTAGCATTACCCGTGGAGGGTAAGGATTTCGCGATTTATTGTGATGCATCCAGTATGGGTTTGGGTGTTGTGTTGATGCTAGAGGGTAGAGTGATAGCTTATGCTTCCCGTCAGTTGAAGATTCATGAGAAGAATTACCCTACCCATGACTTGGAGTCGTTGCCCGTGGTCTTCGCTTTGAAGATTTGGAGGCACTATTTGTACGGTGTCCATTGTGAGGTTTTCACCGATCACTGTAGCCTTTAGCATGTGTTTACCCAGAGAGATCTTAATTCTAGGCAGCGCCGATGGATGGAACTCCTAAAGGACTATGACATCTCTATTCTTTATCATCCCGAGAGAGCCAATGTGGTGGCTGATGCCTTGAGTCGCAAGGCAGTGAGTATGGGGAGTTTAGCTCATTTGATTGTTTCTGAGCATCCGGTGGGCATGGAGGTTCAGACTCTGCCCAACAGTTTCATTCGCCTTGATATTTCAGCCCCAGGCAAGGTTTTGGCTTGTGTAGAGGTGAGGTCATCCTTATTGGACCAGTTGAGTAAGATTCGAGATAGAGTTTTGAAGGGTGAGGCCAAGGAGGCCGTGATTGATCCTGAGGGCATTTTGAGGATTAAAGGTCGTGTGTGCATTCCTCGTGTTGGGGATTTGATTCAATTGATCTTGTCTGAGGCTCATAGGTCGATTCCGAGAGGTCCGGATGGTTGTTTATAATTTGTGTGTATATCTAGTTTGATTCCCAATGCACTCGGATGCATTTTGGGACTTGGGTTGGGAAGTTAGAAATGAGGTATCGGGGGTTGCATCGATCAACAAGTCCTCCATTGGAAATTTTGAGCCCACGAGTGCATTCGTAGCGTGTTTTTATATAGGTCTGTGTATGTGGTTTGTGAGCAGATGGCCTCGGGAGTTGGTCGAGATTTCGGTTGGAACTTGGAAAAATAAGTAGGATTCTGGTACTTGGTGTCCGCCAGAGCGGCACCAGTGCCGTCCCAGCGGCACCGCCATAACGGTGGGATGGCCGCTGGGGCGACCAAGTATGTTTTGCCCAGACCGTCCCGATGGTCTGGGAAGGCACCGGGGCGGCCCCAATGCCGCCGTGGCGGATCAGGCCTGTTATTTCATTAAGTGTGTATTAAAAATCCCTTAGTCTATCATTTATCACCATTACGGAGCTCTCTGGAACTGTGCTAGAAGATTCTTGGGGGAAAACCTTAGTGGTAAGTCTTGCTAATCTCCTTACTAATTCATTACTCCTAATTATCTTAGAATTCACCTTTCCTTATTAGTTCCTTAGTAATTAAAGATAAAAAGTGGATTTAATGGATATTCTACTTAGGCTTTTTAATGATGAAATTGATTAGGTTTATGCTAGATTATGATGTATCTAAGGTTATTAATCATATATCTTTTATTATTAGTGTTGGATCCTTGAATCAAAGAATTAGGGTTTATACCCAAAATTGGGGGTTTTGCTTGAATCTCGAAATTGGATGAATCCTTGAGTTAATTTCGCAATTAGTTGATGGGTTTTGATCACCTAGTGTTAATTGGATAATTTACCCCCGAATTTCCCGTTTTGCCCTTGTGGGCCCAATTTCCCCAAATTCTAGGGTTGGTTTTGACCTAATTTGAATTATAGCAATATAGGTATCGATCTTCATGATTTCTAATCTAGATTTTGAATATGCCTAGACTTCTTTGATCTTGAGGCTCAGCGGAAGGGCAAGGCTAAAGAGTGATTGTTGGTGTTTTGTTGTTCGGCCATCTAGGTAGGTTATGGCTTACCCTTGGTGAGACTTCGTGTAGCGAAGCATATATTTAGATGATATTGTCGGTGACAGCATGTAAACCTTCGGGTATGAAGTTGGGTTAGATATTGCCTTAGGTTGGGCCTTGTTGTGTGATTGGGGCTAGCCACCCTGTTGTGTTGTGACTTGATTGTTCTATTATGTTGGCTTGATGCCACGTGTTGTTAGTAGATATTGGGAACTGTTGTTCCACAATTTAGCATGTGTGTACAGATATGTGACAGAGTTGGAACTTTATTGTTTATATTACTTTCTTTGGCTTGCGCATTGGTATTTCATTGTTGATAATTGGAGACTTATTCTGCGAGTGGATAAATTGAGGATCTTATTTGGGTTACATGTTTGTTGTGCTTGTCTGCCTATTTCATTAATTTTATGTATGTATGCATGATACTAATCTTAGTCGACCTATGATACCTACCAGTACGTATTGTTTGTACTAACCTACACTTGCTGCACTTTTTCTGTGAGTGCAGATTTTGAGCTAGAGACGTCTTCTAGACCTCATATCTAGTTGAGGTTGTTCATATCAAGATCCGAGGGTGAGGTCCTATCCGTTCCATGCCGCCTGAAGATCTTCCTTTATTTTCAGATGTCTATTTCCATCCTAGACATTATGTTATTTTTAGACAGTACTTCTTTTTTATACATTGTTGGTTAGAGTCCTTGTACGGTGACTTTTAGATTTTAGGGATGTAATAGCTAGACTTCCGCACTTACTATTTAGTTTATTTTATTATCAGACATTTTATGCTATTATTTATTAGCAGTGTTTATTAATTGGTTTCAGAAATTGGCATTGGCTTGATAATGAGTTAAGGGATTGGTTCGCCCACTATAGGACTAGTGTGGGTGACACTCACGTCTGTTTGGGACGTGACATGAGTGTTAATCCTTGTTAATGTGATGGAATAATACTTGGGGGTTTGAAGAAGAACTCATCTTAGGAGGTTAGGGGAAGCTATAAGGTCTTTTCTCCTCAAAAAGTCGGACAAAAATGAAGTAGAATGAAAGATTTAAGAAAACTACACGTTCTGGTGTTTTTATAGGTGGAGCCGATCTGCTCTAGCGTTCTGCGCCGCATATCGCCAAACGCTGGAGCATTTTGAAATCATTTCAAAACAGAATATGTGGCAACTCTTTGGTCCAGATGCGTCCAAAAGGCATCGCAAACACGCCCGCATAATGTCATCTGCGAGGCATTTCAGTCAAGCGGACGGCTCTGCGTCCGTTCAGTAAAACGGTCATAACATTTTGTACAGATTTCCGTTTGACCTCCATGGTATATGTATGGAAATGTATTTCAAAGGGCTACAACTTCAATAAAGGAAGGTTTCCTAAATTCCCAATTAATAAGGGATTTGTAGTCGCTTGAAGTAAGCCTTTATACAAACTCACTACAAAACATGCTCCGTAGAGTGGCTTCCAACTTTGCTTTTTCCTAAGGCTCTTCTTATGACTTGATTGGGCTTCAATACACTTCCTACACCTCCCATATTGGTTCCATTATATCACCATATTACAGGTCAAACCTTAGCCCAAAAGTACAGGATGTTAAATTGGCTGG